>NW_028122640.1:0-111099 GCF_965194805.1 Balaenoptera borealis | reverse complement strand
GTGTCCTCCCTTATGTCTCAATCAGCTGTGGGTCTAGATATGGTCAATCCAGGTGGCATCGCAGCCCCTGAACGAATTTTGTAAGAATTTCTCTCTCTTTCACTGTCTTTGTTTCACGGGTTTTTAAAAGTAATTGATTTTTATAATAGGGTTTAGCTGCTTTGCACTGCTGTGTTTATGCCGCTTTACACCCACTTGACTCACTTACAGAGAGATATCAATACATAGGTTTTAAGATTCTTACTAGTCAGATATATTCTTGGGCGGTGAATAGGGGGCGTTGAGTCCAGTTCACTGAGCAAGGAGTAGGTCTGGTCTATTACATATTGGGTTTATGGAACGGTATCTGAGCTAATTTGAAACCCTTGTTTTATGCATCACCCCACCTCACCTTTCCCGTTAAGCAGCCATAGTGTGTTTTCTAAACGTGCGACTCTGTTCTGTTTTGTAATTCAGTTCAAGGGTAGCGGTTTTTACATTCCCTCTGTAAGTGATATCTTATGATAAGTGTCTTTTTCTGTGTGACTTATTTCACTTAGAATCGTCGTACCTAAATCCACTCATCATGCTGCTCCTAGCCTTATGACGTTGATTTCATGGCTGAGTGATATTCCATTGTACATAAGGACCACAACTTCTTTATCCATTCTTCTCTTTCCTGGGATGTTTCAGGTGTAACGAAGTGGAGGTTCTTGTCAACAGAGCAGCCCTAAACTTTGGGGTGCCTGTGTCTTGCTGATTTTTAGTTTTCCCAATTTATACGCCCATGAGTGGAAGTGCCCTATGCTCTCTAAGCTGAGTTTTTTAGATGTTTCAGGACACACCGTACACTTCTCCAGAGTGGCTGTTGGCAATTTACAGCCCGCCCATCAGCGTAGCAAGGCTCCCATTTCTCCATGGCCTGTCCTGCATTTCTGGTTTTGACACTTTATTCAGCATGGCCCTTTTGACCGATGGGAAGCGAGACTTCTTTGTAGCGCTGATTTGCCTTTCCAGGTTGCTTGGTTGGCCAAAAAGGGCGTATGCGTTTTTTCCTGAATATATTCAGGAAAAAACGCATACGCCCTTTTTGGCCAAGGGCATCATTGTCGAGGTTTTGCCGCTTTTCCTGTGCTTTAAAGGCGATTCGAATCTACCTCCTGAAATCGGTTTCCTGCAATTCTGCCTTGCTTTCAAATCCTCTTCGTAGCCTTCCCTCCATATATTTGTGGACGAGAGTTATCATTTCTAACTCAGCAGGTTTGTGAATTGCAGTGCCCCTGAGCTCCATTTTTCAACTCGCTTTCTTGGGAGCTGGCCGCAAAAGCGCAGGATTGCTTCAGGCCCTATTCTGGCTCCGGGCGGCAGGCTGAGCCTGTGGTTAATTCTGCTTCCTGATGGGAAAATAGAGTGACCTCTGCCTGTCCCAACACCTAGAGCTAGTCTCTCATTGGTTCCCCCTCTTCCCGTTCATCCTCAGGACAAATTGCAACGTGTACGGAACAGGAGGTTAAAGGTGCTGATTCTCCAAGGAGGGAGATTGCTAGTAAAGCGGCTGGAATGGCGAACCGGAGCACAAGGAGATGAGAAATGAGGTGCGTTTTAGAAACCTTTCCCGGTCACACGGTGTACCATCTTCTGGGTTTCTCGTGCATGTTTTCGACGTAGGAAGATGCCCTGGAACCTGGAGATTTGGGACCCATGGGATGGGTACCACGCCGTATTACTTTAAAGGGTCTGCGTTAGCTCACCCAACCTCACCAAACCTCTCAGCCCCAAGAGTGTCCACCCTTATGTCTCAATCAGCTGTGGGTCTAGATATGGTCAATCCAGGTGGCATCGCAGCCCCTGAACGAATTTTGTAAGAATTTCTCTCTCTTTCACTGTCTTTGTTTCACGGGTTTTTAAAAGTAATTGATTTTTATAATAGGGTTTAGCTGCTTTGCACTGCTGTGTTTATGCCGCTTTACACCCACTTGACTCACTTACAGAGAGATATCAATACATAGGTTTTAAGATTCTTACTAGTCAGATATATTCCTGGGCGGTGAATAGGGGTTGTTGAGTCCAGTTCACTGAGCAAGGAGTAGGTCTTGTCTATTACATATTGGGTTTATGGAACGGTATCTGAGCTAATTTGAAACCCTTGTTTTATGCATCACCCCACCTCACCTTTCCCGTTAAGCAGCCATAGTGTGTTTTCTAAACGTGCGACTCTGTTCTGTTTTGTAATTCAGTTCAAGGGTAGCGGTTTTTACATTCTCTCTGTAAGTGATATCTTATGATAAGTGTCTTTTTCTGTGTGACTTATTTCACTTAGAATCGTCGTACCTAAATCCACTCATCATGCTGCTCCTAGCCTTATGACGTTGATTTCATGGCTGAGTGATATTCCATTGTACATAAGGACCACAACTTCTTTATCCATTCTTCTCTTTCCTGGGATGTTTAAGGTGTAACGAAGTGGAGGTTCTTGTCAACAGAGCAGCCCTAAACTTTGGGGTGCCTGTGTCTTGCTGATTTTTAGTTTTCCCAATTTATACGCCCATGAGTGGAAGTGCCCTATGCTCTCTAAGCTGAGTTTTTTAGATGTTTCAGGACACACCGTACACTTCTCCAGAGTGGCTGTTGGCAATTTACAGCCCGCCCATCAGCGTAGCAAGGCTCCCATTTCTCCATGGCCTGTCCTGCATTTCTGGTTTTGACACTTTATTCAGCATGGCCCTTTTGACCGATGGGAAGCGAGACTTCTTTGTAGCGCTGATTTGCCTTTCCAGGTTGCTTGGTTGGCCAAAAAGGGCGTATGCGTTTTTTCCTGAATATATTCAGGAAAAAACGCATACGCCCTTTTTGGCCAAGGGCATCATTGTCGAGGTTTTGCCGCTTTTCCTGTGCTTTAAAGGCGATTCGAATCTACCTCCTGAAATCTGTTTCCTGCAATTCTGCCTTGCTTTCAAATCCTCTTCGTTGCCTTCCCTCCATATATTTGTGGACGAGAGTTATCATTTCTAACTCTGCAGGTTTGTGAATTGCAGTGCCCCTGAGCTCCATTTTTCAACTCGCTTTCTTGGGAGCTGGCCGCAAAAGCGCAGGATTGCTTCAGGCCCTATTCTGGCTCCGGGCGGCAGGCTGAGCCTGTGGTTAATTCTTCTTCCTGATGGGAAAATAGAGTGACCTGTGCCTGTCCCAACACCTAGAGCTAGTCTCTCATTGGTTACCCCTCTTCCCGTTCATCCTCAGGACAAATTGCAACGTGTTCGGAACAGGAGGTTAAAGGTGCTGATTCTCCAAGGAGGGAAATTGCTAGTAAAGCGGCTGGAATGGCGAACCGGAGCACAAGGAGATGAGAAATGAGGTGCGTTTTAGAAACCTTTCCCGGTCACACGGTGTACCATCTTCTGGGTTTCTCGTGCATGTTTTCGACGTAGGACGATGCCCTTGAACCTGGAGATTTGGGACCCATGGGATGGGTACCACGCCGTATTACTTTACAGGGTCTGCATTAGCTCACCCAACCTCACCAAACCTCTCAGCCCCAAGAGTGTCCTCCCTTATGTCTCAATCAGCTGTGGGTCTAGATATGGTCAATCCAGGTGGCATCGCAGCCCCTGAACGAATTTTGTAAGAATTTCTCTCTCTTTCACTGTCTTTGTTTCACGGGTTTTTAAAAGTAATTGATTTTTATAATAGGGTTTAGCTGCTTTGCACTGCTGTGTTTATGCCGCTTTACACCCACTTGACTCACTTACAGAGAGATATCAATACATAGGTTTTAAGATTCTTACTAGTCAGATATATTCTTGGGCGGTGAATAGGGGGCGTTGAGTCCAGTTCACTGAGCAAGGAGTAGGTCTGGTCTATTACATATTGGGTTTATGGAACGGTATCTGAGCTAATTTGAAACCCTTGTTTTATGCATCACCCCACCTCACCTTTCCCGTTAAGCAGCCATAGTGTGTTTTCTAAACGTGCGACTCTGTTCTGTTTTGTAATTCAGTTCAAGGGTAGCGGTTTTTACATTCCCTCTGTAAGTGATATCTTATGATAAGTGTCTTTTTCTGTGTGACTTATTTCACTTAGAATCGTCGTACCTAAATCCACTCATCATGCTGCTCCTAGCCTTATGACGTTGATTTCATGGCTGAGTGATATTCCATTGTACATAAGGACCACAACTTCTTTATCCATTCTTCTCTTTCCTGGGATGTTTCAGGTGTAACGAAGTGGAGGTTCTTGTCAACAGAGCAGCCCTAAACTTTGGGGTGCCTGTGTCTTGCTGATTTTTAGTTTTCCCAATTTATACGCCCATGAGTGGAAGTGCCCTATGCTCTCTAAGCTGAGTTTTTTAGATGTTTCAGGACACACCGTACACTTCTCCAGAGTGGCTGTTGGCAATTTACAGCCCGCCCATCAGCGTAGCAAGGCTCCCATTTCTCCATGGCCTGTCCTGCATTTCTGGTTTTGACACTTTATTCAGCATGGCCCTTTTGACCGATGGGAAGCGAGACTTCTTTGTAGCGCTGATTTGCCTTTCCAGGTTGCTTGGTTGGCCAAAAAGGGCGTATGCGTTTTTTCCTGAATATATTCAGGAAAAAACGCATACGCCCTTTTTGGCCAAGGGCATCATTGTCGAGGTTTTGCCGCTTTTCCTGTGCTTTAAAGGCGATTCGAATCTACCTCCTGAAATCGGTTTCCTGCAATTCTGCCTTGCTTTCAAATCGTCTTCGTTGCCTTCCCTCCATATATTTGTGGACGAGAGTTATCATTTCTAACTCTGCAGGTTTGTGAATTGCAGTGCCCCTGAGCTCCATTTTTCAACTTGCTTTCTTGGGAGCTGACCGCAAAAGCGCAGGATTGCTTCAGGCCCTATTCTGGCTCCGGGCGGCAGGCTGAGCCTGTGGTTAATTCTGCTTCCTGATGGGAAAATAGAGTGACCTGTGCCTGTCCCAACACCTAGAGCTAGTCTCTCATTGGTTCCCCCTCTTCCCGTTCATCCTCAGGACAAATTGCAACGTGTTCGGAACAGGAGGTTAAAGGTGCTGATTCTCCAAGGAGGGAGATTGCTAGTAAAGCGGCTGGAATGGCGAACCGGAGCACAAGGAGATGAGAAATGAGGTGCGTTTTAGAAACCTTTCCCGGTCACATGGTGTACCATCTTCTGGGTTTCTCGTGCATGTTTTCGACGTAGGACGATGCCCTTGAACCTGGAGATTTGGGACCCATGGGATGGGTACCACGCCGTATTACTTTACAGGGTCTGCGTTAGCTCACCCAACCTCACCAAACCTCTCAGCCCCAAGAGTGTCCTCCCTTATGTCTCAATCAGCTGTGGGTCTAGATATGGTCAATCCAGGTGGCATCGCAGCCCCTGAACGAATTTTGTAAGAATTTCTCTCTCTTTCACTGTCTTTGTTTCACGGGTTTTTAAAAGTAATTGATTTTTATAATAGGGTTTAGCTGCTTTGCACTGCTGTGTTTATGCCGCTTTACACCCACTTGACTCACTTACAGAGAGATATCAATACATAGGTTTTAAGATTCTTACTAGTCAGATATATTCTTGGGCGGTGAATAGGGGGCGTTGAGTCCAGTTCACTGAGCAAGGAGTAGGTCTGGTCTATTACATATTGGGTTTATGGAACGGTATCTGAGCTAATTTGAAACCCTTGTTTTATGCATCACCCCACCTCACCTTTCCCGTTAAGCAGCCATAGTGTGTTTTCTAAACGTGCGACTCTGTTCTGTTTTGTAATTCAGTTCAAAGGTAGCGGTTTTTACATTCTCTCTGTAAGTGATATCTTATGATAAGTGTCTTTTTCTGTGTGACTTATTTCACTTAGAATCGTCGTACCTAAATCCACTCATCATGCTGCTCCTAGCCTTATGACGTTGATTTCATGGCTGAGTGATATTCCATTGTACATAAGGACCACAACTTCTTTATCCATTCTTCTCTTTCCTGGGATGTTTAAGGTGTAACGAAGTGGAGGTTCTTGTCAACAGAGCAGCCCTAAACTTTGGGGTGCCTGTGTCTTGCTGATTTTTAGTTTTCCCAATTTATACGCCCATGAGTGGAAGTGCCCTATGCTCTCTAAGCTGAGTTTTTTAGATGTTTCAGGACACACCGTACACTTCTCCAGAGTGGCTGTTGGCAATTTACAGCCCGCCCATCAGCGTAGCAAGGCTCCCATTTCTCCATGGCCTGTCCTGCATTTCTGGTTTTGACACTTTATTCAGCATGGCCCTTTTGACCGATGGGAAGCGAGACTTCTTTGTAGCGCTGATTTGCCTTTCCAGGTTGCTTGGTTGGCCAAAAAGGGCGTATGCGTTTTTTCCTGAATATATTCAGGAAAAAACGCATACGCCCTTTTTGGCCAAGGGCATCATTGTCGAGGTTTTGCCGCTTTTCCTGTGCTTTAAAGGCGATTCGAATCTACCTCCTGAAATCGGTTTCCTGCAATTCTGCCTTGCTTTCAAATCGTCTTCGTTGCCTTCCCTCCATATATTTGTGGACGAGAGTTATCATTTCTAACTCTGCAGGTTTGTGAATTGCAGTGCCCCTGAGCTCCATTTTTCAACTTGCTTTCTTGGGAGCTGACCGCAAAAGCGCAGGATTGCTTCAGGCCCTATTCTGGCTCCGGGCGGCAGGCTGAGCCTGTGGTTAATTCTGCTTCCTGATGGGAAAATAGAGTGACCTGTGCCTGTCCCAACACCTAGAGCTAGTCTCTCATTGGTTCCCCCTCTTCCCGTTCATCCTCAGGACAAATTGCAACGTGTTCGGAACAGGAGGTTAAAGGTGCTGATTCTCCAAGGAGGGAGATTGCTAGTAAAGCGGCTGGAATGGCGAACCGGAGCACAAGGAGATGAGAAATGAGGTGCGTTTTAGAAACCTTTCCCGGTCACATGGTGTACCATCTTCTGGGTTTCTCGTGCATGTTTTCGACGTAGGACGATGCCCTTGAACCTGGAGATTTGGGACCCATGGGATGGGTACCACGCCGTATTACTTTACAGGGTCTGCGTTAGCTCACCCAACCTCACCAAACCTCTCAGCCCCAAGAGTGTCCTCCCTTATGTCTCAATCAGCTGTGGGTCTAGATATGGTCAATCCAGGTGGCATCGCAGCCCCTGAACGAATTTTGTAAGAATTTCTCTCTCTTTCACTGTCTTTGTTTCACGGGTTTTTAAAAGTAATTGATTTTTATAATAGGGTTTAGCTGCTTTGCACTGCTGTGTTTATGCCGCTTTACACCCACTTGACTCACTTACAGAGAGATATCAATACATAGGTTTTAAGATTCTTACTAGTCAGATATATTCTTGGGCGGTGAATAGGGGGCGTTGAGTCCAGTTCACTGAGCAAGGAGTAGGTCTGGTCTATTACATATTGGGTTTATGGAACGGTATCTGAGCTAATTTGAAACCCTTGTTTTATGCATCACCCCACCTCACCTTTCCCGTTAAGCAGCCATAGTGTGTTTTCTAAACGTGCGACTCTGTTCTGTTTTGTAATTCAGTTCAAAGGTAGCGGTTTTTACATTCTCTCTGTAAGTGATATCTTATGATAAGTGTCTTTTTCTGTGTGACTTATTTCACTTAGAATCGTCGTACCTAAATCCACTCATCATGCTGCTCCTAGCCTTATGACGTTGATTTCATGGCTGAGTGATATTCCATTGTACATAAGGACCACAACTTCTTTATCCATTCTTCTCTTTCCTGGGATGTTTAAGGTGTAACGAAGTGGAGGTTCTTGTCAACAGAGCAGCCCTAAACTTTGGGGTGCCTGTGTCTTGCTGATTTTTAGTTTTCCCAATTTATACGCCCATGAGTGGAAGTGCCCTATGCTCTCTAAGCTGAGTTTTTTAGATGTTTCAGGACACACCGTACACTTCTCCAGAGTGGCTGTTGGCAATTTACAGCCCGCCCATCAGCGTAGCAAGGCTCCCATTTCTCCATGGCCTGTCCTGCATTTCTGGTTTTGACACTTTATTCAGCATGGCCCTTTTGACCGATGGGAAGCAAGACTTCTTTGTAGCGCTGATTTGCCTTTCCAGGTTGCTTGGTTGGCCAAAAAGGGCGTATGCGTTTTTTCCTGAATATATTCAGGAAAAAACGCATACGCCCTTTTTGGCCAAGGGCTTCATTGTCGAGGTTTTGCCGCTTTTCCTGTGCTTTAAAGGCGATTCGAATCTACCTCCTGAAATCTGTTTCCTGCAATTCTGCCTTGCTTTCAAATCCTCTTCGTTGCCTTCCCTCCATATATTTGTGGACGAGAGTTATCATTTCTAACTCTGCAGGTTTGTGAATTGCAGTGCCCCTGAGCTCCATTTTTCAACTCGCTTTCTTGGGAGCTGGCCGCAAAAGCGCAGGATTGCTTCAGGCCCTATTCTGGCTCCGGGCGGCAGGCTGAGCCTGTGGTTAATTCTGCTTCCTGATGGGAAAATAGAGTGACCTGTGCCTGTCCCAACACCTAGAGCTAGTCTCTCATTGGTTCCCCCTCTTCCCGTTCATCCTCAGGACAAATTGCAACGTGTTCGGAACAGGAGGTTAAAGGTGCTGATTCTCCAAGGAGGGAGATTGCTAGTAAAGCGGCTGGAATGTCGAACCGGAGCACAAGGAGATGAGAAATGAGGTGCGTTTTAGAAACCTTTCCCGGTCACACGGTGTACCATCTTCTGGGTTTCTCGTGCATGTTTTCGACGTAGGACGATGCCCTTGAACCTGGAGATTTGGGACCCATGGGATGGGTACCACGCCGTATTACTTTACAGGGTCTGCGTTAGCTCACCCAACCTCACCAAACCTCTCAGCCCCAAGAGTGTCCACCCTTATGTCTCAATCAGCTGTGGGTCTAGATATGGTCAATCCAGGTGGCATCGCAGCCCCTGAACGAATTTTGTAAGAATTTCTCTCTCTTTCACTGTCTTTGTTTCACGGGTTTTTAAAAGTAATTGATTTTTATAATGGGGTTTAGCTGCTTTCCACTGCTGTGTTTATGCCGCTTTACACCTACTTGACTCACTTACAGAGAGGTATCACTACATAGGTTTTAAGATTCTTACTAGTCAGATATATTCTTGGGCGGTGAATAGGGGTTGTTGAGTCCAGTTCACTGAGCAAGGAGTAGGTCTTGTCTATTACATATTGGGTTTATGGAACGGTATCTGAGCTAATTTGAAACCCTTGTTTTATGCATCACCCCACCTCACCTTTCCCGTTAAGCAGCCATAGTGTGTTTTCTAAACGTGCGACTCTGTTCTGTTTTGTAATTCAGTTCAAGGGTAGCGGTTTTTACATTCTCTCTGTAAGTGATATCTTATGATAAGTGTCTTTTTCTGTGTGACTTATTTCACTTAGAATCGTCGTACCTAAATCCACTCATCATGCTGCTCCTAGCCTTATGACGTTGATTTCATGGCTGAGTGATATTCCATTGTACATAAGGACCACAACTTCTTTATCCATTCTTCTCTTTCCTGGGATGTTTAAGGTGTAACGAAGTGGAGGTTCTTGTCAACAGAGCAGCCCTAAACTTTGGGGTGCCTGTGTCTTGCTGATTTTTAGTTTTCCCAATTTATACGCCCATGAGTGGAAGTGCCCTATGCTCTCTAAGCTGAGTTTTTTAGATGTTTCAGGACACACCGTACACTTCTCCAGAGTGGCTGTTGGCAATTTACAGCCCGCCCATCAGCGTAGCAAGGCTCCCATTTCTCCATGGCCTGTCCTGCATTTCTGGTTTTGACACTTTATTCAGCATGGCCCTTTTGACCGATGGGAAGCGAGACTTCTTTGTAGCGCTGATTTGCCTTTCCAGGTTGCTTGGTTGGCCAAAAAGGGCGTATGCGTTTTTTCCTGAATATATTCAGGAAAAAACGCATACGCCCTTTTTGGCCAAGGGCATCATTGTCGAGGTTTTGCCGCTTTTCCTGTGCTTTAAAGGCGATTCGAATCTACCTCCTGAAATCGGTTTCCTGCAATTCTGCCTTGCTTTCAAATCCTCTTCGTAGCCTTCCCTCCATATATTTGTGGACGAGAGTTATCATTTCTAACTCTGCAGGTTTGTGAATTGCAGTGCCCCTGAGCTCCATTTTTCAACTCGCTTTCTTGGGAGCTGGCCGCAAAAGCGCAGGATTGCTTCAGGCCCTATTCTGGCTCCGGGCGGCAGGCTGAGCCTGTGGTTAATTCTTCTTCCTGATGGGAAAATAGAGTGACCTGTGCCTGTCCCAACACCTAGAGCTAGTCTCTCATTGGTTCCCCCTCTTCCCGTTCATCCTCAGGACAAATTGCAACGTGTACGGAACAGGAGGTTAAAGGTGCTGATTCTCCAAGGAGGGAGATTGCTAGTAAAGCGGCTGGAATGGCGAACCGGAGCACAAGGAGATGAGAAATGAGGTGCGTTTTAGAAACCTTTCCCGGTCACACGGTGTACCATCTTCTGGGTTGCTCGTGCATGTTTTCGACGTAGGAAGATGCCCTGGAACCTGGAGATTTGGGACCCATGGGATGGGTACCATGCCGTATTACTTTAAAGGGTCTGCGTTAGCTCACCCAACCTCACCAAACCTCTCAGCCCCAAGAGTGTCCTCCCTTATGTCTCAATCAGCTGTGGGTCTAGATATGGTCAATCCAGGTGGCATCGCAGCCCCTGAACGAATTTTGTAAGAATTTCTCTCTCTTTCACTGTCTTTGTTTCACGGGTTTTTAAAAGTAATTGATTTTTATAATGGGGTTTAGCTGCTTTGCACTGCTGTGTTTATGCCGCTTTACACCCACTTGACTCACTTACAGAGAGATATCAATACATAGGTTTTAAGATTCTTACTAGTCAGATATATTCTTGGGCGGTGAATAGGGGGCGTTGAGTCCAGTTCACTGAGCAAGGAGTAGGTCTGGTCTATTACATATTGGGTTTATGGAACGGTATCTGAGCTAATTTGAAACCCTTGTTTTATGCATCACCCCACCTCACCTTTCCCGTTAAGCAGCCATAGTGTGTTTTCTAAACGTGCGACTCTGTTCTGTTTTGTAATTCAGTTCAAAGGTAGCGGTTTTTACATTCTCTCTGTAAGTGATATCTTATGATAAGTGTCTTTTTCTGTGTGACTTATTTCACTTAGAATCGTCGTACCTAAATCCACTCATCATGCTGCTCCTAGCCTTATGACGTTGATTTCATGGCTGAGTGATATTCCATTGTACATAAGGACCACAACTTCTTTATCCATTCTTCTCTTTCCTGGGATGTTTCAGGTGTAACGAAGTGGAGGTTCTTGTCAACAGAGCAGTCCTAAACTTTGGGGTGCCTGTGTCTTGCTGATTTTTAGTTTTCCCAATTTATACGCCCATGAGTGGAAGTGCCCTATGCTCTCTAAGCTGAGTTTTTTAGATGTTTCAGGACACACCGTACACTTCTCCAGAGTGGCTGTTGGCAATTTACAGCCCGCCCATCAGCGTAGCAAGGCTCCCATTTCTCCATGGCCTGTCCTGCATTTCTGGTTTTGACACTTTATTCAGCATGGCCCTTTTGACCGATGGGAAGCGAGACTTCTTTGTAGCGCTGATTTGCCTTTCCAGGTTGCTTGGTTGGCCAAAAAGGGCGTATGCGTTTTTTCCTGAATATATTCAGGAAAAAACGCATACGCCCTTTTTGGCCAAGGGCTTCATTGTCGAGGTTTTGCCGCTTTTCCTGTGCTTTAAAGGCGATTCGAATCTACCTCCTGAAATCTGTTTCCTGCAATTCTGCCTTGCTTTCAAATCCTCTTCGTTGCCTTCCCTCCATATATTTGTGGACGAGAGTTATCATTTCTAACTCTGCAGGTTTGTGAATTGCAGTGCCCCTGCGCTCCATTTTTTAACTCGCTTTCTTGGGAGCTGGCCGCAAAAGCGCAGGATTGCTTCAGGCCCTATTCTGGCTCCGGGCGGCAGGCTGAGCCTGTGGTTAATTCTGCTTCCTGATGGGAAAATAGAGTGACCTGTGCCTGTCCCAACACCTAGAGCTAGTCTCTCATTGGTTCCCCCTCTTCCCGTTCATCCTCAGGACAAATTGCAACGTGTTCGGAACAGGAGGTTAAAGGTGCTGATTCTCCAAGGAGGGAGATTGCTAGTAAAGCGGCTGGAATGGCGAACCGGAGCACAAGGAGATGAGAAATGAGGTGCGTTTTAGAAAGCTTTCCCGGTCACACGGTGTACCATCTTCTGGGTTGCTCGTGCATGTTTTCGACGTAGGAAGATGCCCTGGAACCTGGAGATTTGGGACCCATGGGATGGGTACCACGCCGTATTACTTTAAAGGGTCTGCGTTAGCTCACCCAACCTCACCAAACCTCTCAGCCCCAAGAGTGTCCTCCCTTATGTCTCAATCAGCTGTGGGTCTAGATATGGTCAATCCAGGTGGCATCGCAGCCCCTGAACGAATTTTGTAAGAATTTCTCTCTCTTTCACTGTCTTTGTTTCACGGGTTTTTAAAAGTAATTGATTTTTATAATAGGGTTTAGCTGCTTTGCACTGCTGTGTTTATGCCGCTTTACACCCACTTGACTCACTTACAGAGAGATATCAATACATAGGTTTTAAGATTCTTACTAGTCAGATATATTCTTGGGCGGTGAATAGGGGGCGTTGAGTCCAGTTCACTGAGCAAGGAGTAGGTCTGGTCTATTACATATTGGGTTTATGGAACGGTATCTGAGCTAATTTGAAACCCTTGTTTTATGCATCACCCCACCTCACCTTTCCCGTTAAGCAGCCATAGTGTGTTTTCTAAACGTGCGACTCTGTTCTGTTTTGTAATTCAGTTCAAAGGTAGCGGTTTTTACATTCTCTCTGTAAGTGATATCTTATGATAAGTGTCTTTTTCTGTGTGACTTATTTCACTTAGAATCGTCGTACCTAAATCCACTCATCATGCTGCTCCTAGCCTTATGACGTTGATTTCATGGCTGAGTGATATTCCATTGTACATAAGGACCACAACTTCTTTATCCATTCTTCTCTTTCCTGGGATGTTTCAGGTGTAACGAAGTGGAGGTTCTTGTCAACAGAGCAGCCCTAAACTTTGGGGTGCCTGTGTCTTGCTGATTTTTAGTTTTCCCAATTTATACGCCCATGAGTGGAAGTGCCCTATGCTCTCTAAGCTGAGTTTTTTAGATGTTTCAGGACACACCGTACACTTCTCCAGAGTGGCTGTTGGCAATTAACAGCCCGCCCATCAGCGTAGCAAGGCTCCCATTTCTCCATGGCCTGTCCTGCATTTCTGGTTTTGACACTTTATTCAGCATGGCCCTTTTGACCGATGGGAAGCGAGACTTCTTTGTAGCGCTGATTTGCCTTTCCAGGTTGCTTGGTTGGCCAAAAAGGGCGTATGCGTTTTTTCCTGAATATATTCAGGAAAAAACGCATACGCCGTTTTTGGCCAAGGGCTTCATTGTCGAGGTTTTGCCGCTTTTCCTGTGCTTTAAAGGCGATTCGAATCTACCTCCTGAAATCTGTTTCCTGCAATTCTGCCTTGCTTTCCAATCCTCTTCGTTGCCTTCCCTCCATATATTTGTGGACGAGAGTTATCATTTCTAACTCTGCAGGTTTGTGAATTGCAGTGCCCCTGCGCTCCATTTTTCAACTCGCTTTCTTGGGAGCTGGCCGCAAAAGCGCAGGATTGCTTCAGGCCCTATTCTGGCTCCGGGCGGCAGGCTGAGCCTGTGGTTAATTCTGCTTCCTGATGGGAAAATAGAGTGACCTGTGCCTGTCCCAACACCTAGAGCTAGTCTCTCATTGGTTCCCCCTCTTCCCGTTCATCCTCAGGACAAATTGCAACGTGTTCGGAACAGGAGGTTAAAGGTGCTGATTCTCCAAGGAGGGAGATTGCTAGTAAAGCGGCTGGAATGGCGAACCGGAGCACAAGGAGATGAGAAATGAGGTGCGTTTTAGAAACCTTTCCCGGTCACACGGTGTACCATCTTCTGGGTTTCTCGTGCATGTTTTCGACGTAGGACGATGCCCTTGAACCTGGAGATTCGGGACCCATGGGATGGGTACCACGCCGTATTACTTTACAGGGTCTGCATTAGCTCACCCAACCTCACCAAACCTCTCAGCCCCAAGAGTGTCCTCCCTTATGTCTCAATCAGCTGTGGGTCTAGATATGGTCAATCCAGGTGGCATCGCAGCCCCTGAACGAATTTTGTAAGAATTTCTCTCTCTTTCACTGTCTTTGTTTCACGGGTTTTTAAAAGTAATTGATTTTTATAATAGGGTTTAGCTGCTTTGCACTGCTGTGTTTATGCCGCTTTACACCCACTAGACTCACTTACAGAGAGATATCAATACATAGGTTTTAAGATTCTTACTAGTCAGATATATTCTTGGGCGGTGAATAGGGGGCGTTGAGTCCAGTTCACTGAGCAAGGAGTAGGTCTGGTCTATTACATATTGGGTTTATGGAACGGTATCTGAGCTAATTTGAAACCCTTGTTTTATGCATCACCCCACCTCACCTTTCCCGTTAAGCAGCCATAGTGTGTTTTCTAAACGTGCGACTCTGTTCTGTTTTGTAATTCAGTTCAAAGGTAGCGGTTTTTACATTCTCTCTGTAAGTGATATCTTATGATAAGTGTCTTTTTCTGTGTGACTTATTTCACTTAGAATCGTCGTACCTAAATCCACTCATCATGCTGCTCCTAGCCTTATGACGTTGATTTCATGGCTGAGTGATATTCCATTGTACATAAGGACCACAACTTCTTTATCCATTCTTCTCTTTCCTGGGATGTTTCAGGTGTAACGAAGTGGAGGTTCTTGTCAACAGAGCAGCCCTAAACTTTGGGGTGCCTGTGTCTTGCTGATTTTTAGTTTTCCCAATTTATACGCCCATGAGTGGAAGTGCCCTATGCTCTCTAAGCTGAGTTTTTTAGATGTTTCAGGACACACCGTACACTTCTCCAGAGTGGCTGTTGGCAATTTACAGCCCGCCCATCAGCGTAGCAAGGCTCCCATTTCTCCATGGCCTGTCCTGCATTTCTGGTTTTGACACTTTATTCAGCATGGCCCTTTTGACCGATGGGAAGCGAGACTTCTTTGTAGCGCTGATTTGCCTTTCCAGGTTGCTTGGTTGGCCAAAAAGGGCGTATGCGTTTTTTCCTGAATATATTCAGGAAAAAACGCATACGCCCTTTTTGGCCAAGGGCTTCATTGTCGAGGTTTTGCCGCTTTTCCTGTGCTTTAAAGGCGATTCGAATCTACCTCCTGAAATCTGTTTCCTGCAATTCTGCCTTGCTTTCAAATCCTCTTCGTTGCCTTCCCTCCATATATTTGTGGACGAGAGTTATCATTTCTAACTCTGCAGGTTTGTGAATTGCAGTGCCCCTGCGCTCCATTTTTCAACTCGCTTTCTTGGGAGCTGGCCGCAAAAGCGCAGGATTGCTTCAGGCCCTATTCTGGCTCCGGGCGGCAGGCTGAGCCTGTGGTTAATTCTGCTTCCTGATGGGAAAATAGAGTGACCTGTGCCTGTCCCAACACCTAGAGCTAGTCTCTCATTGGTTCCCCCTCTTCCCGTTCATCCTCAGGACAAATTGCAACGTGTTCGGAACAGGAGGTTAAAGGTGCTGATTCTCCAAGGAGGGAGATTGCTAGTAAAGCGGCTGGAATGGCGAACCGGAGCACAAGGAGATGAGAAATGAGGTGCGTTTTAGAAACCTTTCCCGGTCACACGGTGTACCATCTTCTGGGTTTCTCGTGCATGTTTTCGACGTAGGACGATGCCCTTGAACCTGGAGATTTGGGACCCATGGGATGGGTACCACGCCGTATTACTTTACAGGGTCTGCATTAGCTCACCCAACCTCACCAAACCTCTCAGCCCCAAGAGTGTCCTCCCTTATGTCTCAATCAGCTGTGGGTCTAGATATGGTCAATCCAGGTGGCATCGCAGCCCCTGAACGAATTTTGTAAGAATTTCTCTCTCTTTCACTGTCTTTGTTTCACGGGTTTTTAAAAGTAATTGATTTTTATAATAGGGTTTAGCTGCTTTGCACTGCTGTGTTTATGCCGCTTTACACCCACTTGACTCACTTACAGAGAGATATCAATACATAGGTTTTAAGATTCTTACTAGTCAGATATATTCTTGGGCGGTGAATAGGGGGCGTTGAGTCCAGTTCACTGAGCAAGGAGTAGGTCTGGTCTATTACATATTGGGTTTATGGAACGGTATCTGAGCTAATTTGAAACCCTTGTTTTATGCATCACCCCACCTCACCTTTCCCGTTAAGCAGCCATAGTGTGTTTTCTAAACGTGCGACTCTGTTCTGTTTTGTAATTCAGTTCAAGGGTAGCGGTTTTTACATTCCCTCTGTAAGTGATATCTTATGATAAGTGTCTTTTTCTGTGTGACTTATTTCACTTAGAATCGTCGTACCTAAATCCACTCATCATGCTGCTCCTAGCCTTATGACGTTGATTTCATGGCTGAGTGATATTCCATTGTACATAAGGACCACAACTTCTTTATCCATTCTTCTCTTTCCTGGGATGTTTCAGGTGTAACGAAGTGGAGGTTCTTGTCAACAGAGCAGCCCTAAACTTTGGGGTGCCTGTGTCTTGCTGATTTTTAGTTTTCCCAATTTATACGCCCATGAGTGGAAGTGCCCTATGCTCTCTAAGCTGAGTTTTTTAGATGTTTCAGGACACACCGTACACTTCTCCAGAGTGGCTGTTGGCAATTTACAGCCCGCCCATCAGCGTAGCAAGGCTCCCATTTCTCCATGGCCTGTCCTGCATTTCTGGTTTTGACACTTTATTCAGCATGGCCCTTTTGACCGATGGGAAGCGAGACTTCTTTGTAGCGCTGATTTGCCTTTCCAGGTTGCTTGGTTGGCCAAAAAGGGCGTATGCGTTTTTTCCTGAATATATTCAGGAAAAAACGCATACGCCCTTTTTGGCCAAGGGCATCATTGTCGAGGTTTTGCCGCTTTTCCTGTGCTTTAAAGGCGATTCGAATCTACCTCCTGAAATCGGTTTCCTGCAATTCTGCCTTGCTTTCAAATCCTCTTCGTTGCCTTCCCTCCATATATTTGTGGACGAGAGTTATCATTTCTAACTCTGCAGGTTTGTGAATTGCAGTGCCCCTGAGCTCCATTTTTCAACTCGCTTTCTTGGGAGCTGGCCGCAAAAGCGCAGGATTGCTTCAGGCCCTATTCTGGCTCCGGGCGGCAGGCTGAGCCTGTGGTTAATTCTGCTTCCTGATGGGAAAATAGAGTGACCTCTGCCTGTCCCAACACCTAGAGCTAGTCTCTCATTGGTTCCCCCTCTTCCCGTTCATCCTCAGGACAAATTGCAACGTGTTCGGAACAGGAGGTTAAAGGTGCTGATTCTCCAAGGAGGGAGATTGCTAGTAAAGCGGCTGGAATGGCGAACCGGAGCACAAGGAGATGAGAAATGAGGTGCGTTTTAGAAACCTTTCCCGGTCACACGGTGTACCATCTTCTGGGTTTCTCGTGCATGTTTTCGACGTAGGACGATGCCCTTGAACCTGGAGATTTGGGACCCATGGGATGGGTACCACGCCGTATTACTTTACAGGGTCTGCATTAGCTCACCCAACCTCACCAAACCTCTCAGCCCCAAGAGTGTCCTCCCTTATGTCTCAATCAGCTGTGGGTCTAGATATGGTCAATCCAGGTGGCATCGCAGCCCCTGAACGAATTTTGTAAGAATTTCTCTCTCTTTCACTGTCTTTGTTTCACGGGTTTTTAAAAGTAATTGATTTTTATAATAGGGTTTAGCTGCTTTGCACTGCTGTGTTTATGCCGCTTTACACCCACTTGACTCACTTACAGAGAGATATCAATACATAGGTTTTAAGATTCTTACTAGTCAGATATATTCTTGGGCGGTGAATAGGGGGCGTTGAGTCCAGTTCACTGAGCAAGGAGTAGGTCTGGTCTATTACATATTGGGTTTATGGAACGGTATCTGAGCTAATTTGAAACCCTTGTTTTATGCATCACCCCACCTCACCTTTCCCGTTAAGCAGCCATAGTGTGTTTTCTAAACGTGCGACTCTGTTCTGTTTTGTAATTCAGTTCAAGGGTAGCGGTTTTTACATTCCCTCTGTAAGTGATATCTTATGATAAGTGTCTTTTTCTGTGTGACTTATTTCACTTAGAATCGTCGTACCTAAATCCACTCATCATGCTGCTCCTAGCCTTATGACGTTGATTTCATGGCTGAGTGATATTCCATTGTACATAAGGACCACAACTTCTTTATCCATTCTTCTCTTTCCTGGGATGTTTAAGGTGTAACGAAGTGGAGGTTCTTGTCAACAGAGCAGCCCTAAACTTTGGGGTGCCTGTGTCTTGCTGATTTTTAGTTTTCCCAATTTATACGCCCATGAGTGGAAGTGCCCTATGCTCTCTAAGCTGAGTTTTTTAGATGTTTCAGGACACACCGTACACTTCTCCAGAGTGGCTGTTGGCAATTTACAGCCCGCCCATCAGCGTAGCAAGGCTCCCATTTCTCCATGGCCTGTCCTGCATTTCTGGTTTTGACACTTTATTCAGCATGGCCCTTTTGACCGATGGGAAGCGAGACTTCTTTGTAGCGCTGATTTGCCTTTCCAGGTTGCTTGGTTGGCCAAAAAGGGCGTATGCGTTTTTTCCTGAATATATTCAGGAAAAAACGCATACGCCCTTTTTGGCCAAGGGCATCATTGTCGAGGTTTTGCCGCTTTTCCTGTGCTTTAAAGGCGATTCGAATCTACCTCCTGAAATCTGTTTCCTGCAATTCTGCCTTGCTTTCAAATCCTCATCGTTGCCTTCCCTCCATATATTTGTGGACGAGAGTTATCATTTCTAACTCTGCAGGTTTGTGAATTGCAGTGCCCCTGAGCTCCATTTTTCAACTCGCTTTCTTGGGAGCTGGCCGCAAAAGCGCAGGATTGCTTCAGGCCCTATTCTGGCTCCGGGCGGCAGGCTGAGCCTGTGGTTAATTCTGCTACCTGATGGGAAAATAGAGTGACCTGTGCCTGTCCCAACACCTAGAGCTAGTCTCTCATTGTTTCCCCCTCTTCCCGTTCATCCTCAGGACAAATTGCAACGTGTACGGAACAGGAGGTTAAAGGTGCTGATTCTCCAAGGAGGGAGATTGCTAGTAAAGCGGCTGGAATGGCGAACCGGAGCACAAGGAGATGAGAAATGAGGTGCGTTTTAGAAACCTTTCCCGGTCACACGGTGTACCATCTTCTGGGTTGCTCGTGCATGTTTTCGACGTAGGAAGATGCCCTTGACCCTGGAGATTTGGGACCCATGGGATGGGTACCACGCCGTATTACTTTAAAGGGTCTGCGTTTGCTCACCCAACCTCACCAAACCTCTCAGCCCCAAGAGTGTCCACCCTTATGTCTCAGTCATCTGTGGGTCTAGATATGGTCAATCCAGGTGGCATCGCAGCCCCTGAACGAATTTTGTAAGAATTTCTCTCTCTTTCACTGTCTTTGTTTCACGGGTTTTTAAAAGTAATTGATTTTTATAATGCGGTTTAGCTGCTTTGCACTACTGTGTTTATGCTGCTTTACACCTACTTGACTCACTTACAGAGAGATATCAATACATAGGTTTTAAGATTCTTACTAGTCAGATATATTCTTGGGCGGTGAATAGGGGTTGTTGAGTCCAGTTCACTGAGCAAGGAGTAGGTCTTGTCTATTACATATTGGGTATATGGAACGGTATCTGAGCTAATTTGAAACCCTTGTTTTATGCATCACCCCACCTCACCTTTCCCGTTAAGCAGCCATAGTGTGTTTTCTAAACGTGCGACTCTGTTCTGTTTTGTAATTCAGTTCAAGGGTAGCGGTTTTTACATTCCCTCTGTAAGTGATATCTTATGATAAGTGTCTTTTTCTGTGTGACTTATTTCACTTAGAATCGTCATACCTAAATCCACTCATCATGCTGCTCCTAGCCTTATGACGTTGATTTCATGGCTGAGTGATATTCCATTGTACATAAGGACCACAACTTCTTTATCCATTCTTCTCTTTCCTGGGATGTTTAAGGTGTAACGAAGTGGAGGTTCTTGTCAACAGAGCAGCCCTAAACTTTGGGGTGCCTGTGTCTTGCTGATTTTTAGTTTTCCCAATTTATACGCCCATGAGTGGAAGTGCCCTATGCTCTCTAAGCTGAGTTTTTTAGATGTTTCAGGACACACCGTACACTTCTCCAGAGTGGCTGTTGGCAATTTACAGCCCGCCCATCAGCGTAGCAAGGCTCCCATTTCTCCATGGCCTGTCCTGCATTTCTGGTTTTGACACTTTATTCAGCATGGCCCTTTTGACCGATGGGAAGCGAGACTTCTTTGTAGCGCTGATTTGCCTTTCCAGGTTGCTTGGTTGGCCAAAAAGGGCGTATGCGTTTTTTCCTGAATATATTCAGGAAAAAACGCATACGCCCTTTTTGGCCAAGGGCATCATTGTCGAGGTTTTGCCGCTTTTCCTGTGCTTTAAAGGCGATTCGAATCTACCTCCTGAAATCGGTTTCCTGCAATTCTGCCTTGCTTTCAAATCCTCTTCGTAGCCTTCCCTCCATATATTTGTGGACGAGAGTTATCATTTCTAACTCTGCAGGTTTGTGAATTGCAGTGCCCCTGAGCTCCATTTTTCAACTCGCTTTCTTGGGAGCTGGCCGCAAAAGCGCAGGATTGCTTCAGGCCCTATTCTGGCTCCGGGCGGCAGGCTGAGCCTGTGGTTAATTCTGCTACCTGATGGGAAAATAGAGTGACCTGTGCCTGTCCCAACACCTAGAGCTAGTCTCTCAATGGTTCCCCCTCTTCCCGTTCATCCTCAGGAGAAATTACAACGTGTACGGAACAGGAGGTTAAAGGTGCTGATTCTCCAAGGAGGGAGATTGCTAGTAAAGCGGCTGGAATGGCGAACCGGAGCACAAGGAGATGAGAAATGAGGTGCGTTTTAGAAACCTTTCCCGGTCACACGGTGTACCATCTTCTGGGTTTCTCGTGCATGTTTTCGACGTAGGAAGATGCCCTTGACCCTGGAGATTTGGGACCCATGGGATGGGTACCACGCCGTATTACTTTAAAGGGTCTGCGTTAGCTCACCCAACCTCACCAAACCTCTCAGCCCCAAGAGTGTCCACCCTTATGTCTCAGTCATCTGTGGGTCTAGATATGGTCAATCCAGCTGGCATCGCAGCACCTGAACGAATTTTGTAAGAATTTCTCTCTCTTTCACTGTCTTTGTTTCACGGGTTTTTAAAAGTAATTGATTTTTATAATGGGGTTTAGCTGCTTTGCACTGCTGTGTTTATGCCGCTTTACACCTACTTGACTCACTTACAGAGAGATATCAATACATAGGTTTTAAGATTCTTACTAGTCAGATATATTCTTGGGCGGTGAATAGGGGTTGTTGAGTCCAGTTCACTGAGCAAGGAGTAGGTCTTGTCTATTACATATTGGGTTTATGGAACGGTATCTGAGCTAATTTGAAACCCTTGGTTTATGCATCACCCCACCTCACCTTTCCCGTTAAGCAGCCATAGTGTGTTTTCTAAACGTGCGACTCTGTTCTGTTTTGTAATTCAGTTCAAGGGTAGCGGTTTTTACATTCCCTCTGTAAGTGATATCTTATGATAAGTGTCTTTTTCTGTGTGACTTATTTCACTTAGAATCGTCGTACCTAAATCCACTCATCATGCTGCTCCTAGCCTTATGACGTTGATTTCATGGCTGAGTGATATTCCATTATACATAAGGACCACAACTTCTTTATCCATTCTTCTCTTTCCTGGGATGTTTAAGGTGTAACGAAGTGGAGGTTCTTGTCAACAGAGCAGCCCTAAACTTTGGGGTGCCTGTGTCTTGCTGATTTTTAGTTTTCCCAATTTATACGCCCATGAGTGGAAGTGCCCTATGCTCTCTAAGCTGAGTTTTTTAGATGTTTCAGGACACACCGTACACTTCTCCAGAGTGGCTGTTGGCAATTTACAGCCCACCCATCAGCGTAGCAAGGCTCCCATTTCTCCATGGCCTGTCCTGCATTTCTGGTTTTGACACTTTATTCAGCATGGCCCTTTTGACCGATGGGAAGCAATACTTCTTTGTAGCGCTGATTTGCCTTTCCAGGTTGCTTGGTTGGCCAAAAAGGGCGTTTGCGTTTTTTCCTGAATATATTCAGGAAAAAACGCATACGCCCTTTTTGGCCAAGGGCATCATTGTCGAGGTTTTGCCGCTTTTCCTGTGCTTTAAAGGCGATTCGAATCTACCTCCTGAAATCGGTTTCCTGCAATTCTGCCTTGCTTTCAAATCCTCTTCGTAGCCTTCCCTCCATATATTTGTGGACGAGAGTTATCATTTCTAACTCTGCAGGTTTGTGAATTGCAGTGCCCCTGAGCTCCATTTTTCAACTCGCTTTCTTGGGAGCTGGCCGCAAAAGTGCAGGATTGCTTCAGGCCCTATTCTGGCTCCGGGCGGCAGGCTGAGCCTGTGGTTAATTCTTCTTCCTGATGGGAAAATAGAGTGACCTGTGCCTGTCCCAACACCTAGAGCTAGTCTCTCATTGGTTCCCCCTCTTCCCGTTCATCCTCAGGACAAATTGCAACGTGTACGGAACAGGAGGTTAAAGGTGCTGATTCTCCAAGGAGGGAGATTGCTAGTAAAGCGGCTGGAATGGCGAACCGGAGCACAAGGAGATGAGAAATGAGGTGCGTTTTAGAAACCTTTCCCGGTCACACGGTGTACCATCTTCTGGGTTTCTCGTGCATGTTTTCGACGTAGGAAGATGCCCTTGACCCTGGAGATTTGGGACCCATGGGATGGGTACCACGCCGTATTACTTTAAAGGGTCTGCGTTTGCTCACCCAACCTCACCAAACCTCTCAGCCCCAAGAGTGTCCACCCTTATGTCTCAGTCATCTGTGGGTCTAGATATGGTCAATCCAGCTGGCATCGCAGCACCTGAACGAATTTTGTAAGAATTTCTCTCTCTTTCACTGTCTTTGTTTCACGGGTTTTTAAAAGTAATTGATTTTTATAATGGGGTTTAGCTGCTTTGCACTGCTGTGTTTATGCCGCTTTACACCTACTTGACTCACTTACAGAGAGATATCAATACATAGGTTTTAAGATTCTTACTAGTCAGATATATTCTTGGGCGGTGAATAGGGGTTGTTGAGTCCAGTTCACTGAGCAAGGAGTAGGTCTTGTCTATTACATATTGGGTTTATGGAACGGTATCTGAGCTAATTTGAAACCCTTGGTTTATGCATCACCCCACCTCACCTTTCCCGTTAAGCAGCCATAGTGTGTTTTCTAAACGTGCGACTCTGTTCTGTTTTGTAATTCAGTTCAAGGGTAGCGGTTTTTACATTCCCTCTGTAAGTGATATCTTATGATAAGTGTCTTTTTCTGTGTGACTTATTTCACTTAGAATCGTCGTACCTAAATCCACTCATCATGCTGCTCCTAGCCTTATGACGTTGATTTCATGGCTGAGTGATATTCCATTGTACATAAGGACCACAACTTCTTTATCCATTCTTCTCTTTCCTGGGATGTTTAAGGTGTAACGAAGTGGAGGTTCTTGTCAACAGAGCAGCCCTAAACTTTGGGGTGCCTGTGTCTTGCTGATGTTTAGTTTTCCCAATTTATACGCCCATGAGTGAAAGTGCCCTATGCTCTCTAAGCTGAGTTTTTTAGATGTTTCAGGACACACCGTACACTTCTCCAGAGTGGCTGTTGGCAATTTACAGCCCGCCCATCAGCGTAGCAAGGCTCCCATTTCTCCATGGCCTGTCCTGCATTTCTGGTTTTGACACTTTATTCAGCATGGCCCTTTTGACCGATGGGAAGCGAGACTTCTTTGTAGCGCTGATTTGCCTTTCCAGGTTGCTTGGTTGGCCAAAAAGGGCGTATGCGTTTTTTCCTGAATATATTCAGGAAAAAACGCATACGCCCTTTTTGACCAAGGGCATCATTGTCGAGGTTTTGCCGCTTTTCCTGTGCTTTAAAGGCGATTCGAATCTACCTCCTGAAATCTGTTTCCTGCAATTCTGCCTTGCTTTCAAATCCTCTTCGTAGCCTTCCCTCCATATATTTGTGGACGAGAGTTATCATTTCTAACTCTGCAGGTTTGTGAATTGCAGTGCCCCTGAGCTCCATTTTTCAACTCGCTTTCTTGGGAGCTGGCCGCAAAAGCGCAGGATTGTTTCAGGCCCTATTCTGGCTCCGGGCGGCAGGCTGAGCCTGTGGTTAATTCTGCTACCTGATGGGAAAATAGAGTGACCTGTGCCTGTCCCAACACCTAGAGCTAGTCTCTCATTGGTTCCCCCTCTTCCCGTTCATCCTCAGGACAAATTGCAACGTGTACGGAACAGGAGGTTAAAGGCGCTGATTCTCCAAGGAGGGAGATTGCTAGTAAAGCGGCTGGAATGGCGAACCGGAGCACAAGGAGATGAGAAATGAGGTGCGTTTTAGAAACCTTTCCCGGTCACACGGTGTACCATCTTCTGGGTTTCTCGTGCATGTTTTCGACGTAGGAAGATGCCCTTGACCCTGGAGATTTGGGACCCATGGGATGGGTACCACGCCGTATTACTTTAAAGGGTCTGCGTTTGCTCACCCAACCTCACCAAACCTCTCAGCCCCAAGAGTGTCCACCCTTATGTCTCAGTCATCTGTGGGTCTAGATATGGTCAATCCAGGTGGCATCGCAGCCCCTGAACGAATTTTGTAAGAATTTCTCTCTCTTTCACTGTCTTTGTTTCACGGGTTTTTAAAAGTAATTGATTTTTATAATAGGGTTTAGCTGCTTTGCACTGCTGTGTTTATGCCGCTTTTCACCCACTTGACTCACTTACAGAGAGATATCAATACATAGGTTTTAAGATTCTTACTAGTCAGATATATTCTTGGGCGGTGAATAGGGGTTGTTGAGTCCAGTTCACTGAGCAAGGAGTAGGTCTTGTCTATTACATATTGGGTTTATGGAACGGTATCTGAGCTAATTTGAAACCCTTGTTTTATGCATCACCCCACCTCACCTTTCCCGTTAAGCAGCCATAGTGTGTTTTCTAAACGTGCGACTCTGTTCTGTTTTGTAATTCAGTTCAAGGGTAGCGGTTTTTACATTCCCTCTGTAAGTGATATCTTATGATAAGTGTCTTTTTCTGTGTGACTTATTTCACTTAGAATCGTCGTACCTAAATCCACTCATCATGCTGCTCCTAGCCTTATGACGTTGATTTCATGGCTGAGTGATATTCCATTGTACATAAGGACCACAACTTCTTTATCCATTCTTCTCTTTCCTGGGATGTTTAAGGTGTAACGAAGTGGAGGTTCTTGTCAACAGAGCAGCCCTAAACTTTGGGGTGCCTGTGTCTTGCTGATTTTTAGTTTTCCCAATTTATACGCCCATGAGTGGAAGTGCCCTATGCTCTCTAAGCTGAGTTTTTTAGATGTTTCAGGACACACCGTACACTTCTCCAGAGTGGCTGTTGGCAATTAACAGCCCGCCCATCAGCGTAGCAAGGCTCCCATTTCTCCATGGCCTGTCCTGCATTTCTGGTTTTGACACTTTATTCAGCATGGCCCTTTTGACCGATGGGAAGCGAGACTTCTTTGTAGCGCTGATTTGCCTTTCCAGGTTGCTTGGTTGGCCAAAAAGGGCGTATGCGTTTTTTCCTGAATATATTCAGGAAAAAACGCATACGCCCTTTTTGGCCAAGGGCATCATTGTCGAGGTTTTGCCGCTTTTCCTGTGCTTTAAAGGCGATTCGAATCTACCTCCTGAAATCGGTTTCCTGCAATTCTGCCTTGCTTTCAAATCCTCTTCGTAGCCTTCCCTCCATATATTTGTGGACGAGAGTTATCATTTCTAACTCTGCAGGTTTGTGAATTGCAGTGCCCCTGAGCTCCATTTTTCAACTCGCTTTCTTGGGAGCTGGCCGCAAAAGCGCAGGATTGCTTCAGGCCCTATTCTGGCTCCGGGCGGCAGGCTGAGCCTGTGGTTAATTCTGCTTCCTGATGGGAAAATAGAGTGACCTCTGCCTGTCCCAACACCTAGAGCTAGTCTCTCATTGGTTCCCCCTCTTCCCGTTCATCCTCAGGACAAATTGCAACGTGTACGGAACAGGAGGTTAAAGGTGCTGATTCTCCAAGGAGGGAGATTGCTAGTAAAGCAGCTGGAATGGCGAACCGGAGCACAAGGAGATGAGAAATGAGGTGCGTTTTAGAAACCTTTCCCGGTCACACGGTGTACCATCTTCTGGGTTGCTCGTGCATGTTTTCGACGTAGGAAGATGCCCTGGAACCTGGAGATTTGGGACCCATGGGATGGGTACCACGCCGTATTACTTTAAAGGGTCTGCGTTAGCTCACCCAACCTCACCAAACCTCTCAGCCCCAAGAGTGTCCACCCTTATGTCTCAATCAGCTGTGGGTCTAGATATGGTCAATCCAGGTGGCATCGCAGCCCCTGAACGAATTTTGTAAGAATTTCTCTCTCTTTCACTGTCTTTGTTTCACGGGTTTTTAAAAGTAATTGATTTTTATAATAGGGTTTAGCTGCTTTGCACTGCTGTGTTTATGCCGCTTTACACCCACTTGACTCACTTACAGAGAGATATCACTACATAGGTTTTAAGATTCTTACTAGTCAGATATATTCTTGGGCGGTGAATAGGGGTTGTTGAGTCCAGTTCACTGAGCAAGGAGTAGGTCTTGTCTATTACATATTGGGTTTATGGAACGGTATCTGAGCTAATTTGAAACCCTTGTTTTATGCATCACCCCACCTCACCTTTCCCGTTAAGCAGCCATAGTGTGTTTTCTAAACGTGCGACTCTGTTCTGTTTTGTAATTCAGTTCAAGGGTAGCGGTTTTTACATTCCCTCTGTAAGTGATATCTTATGATAAGTGTCTTTTTCTGTGTGACTTATTTCACTTAGAATCGTCGTACCTAAATCCACTCATCATGCTGCTCCTAGCCTTATGACGTTGATTTCATGGCTGAGTGATATTCCATTGTACATAAGGACCACAACTTCTTTATCCATTCTTCTCTTTCCTGGGATGTTTAAGGTGTAACGAAGTGGAGGTTCTTGTCAACAGAGCAGCCCTAAACTTTGGGGTGCCTGTGTCTTGCTGATTTTTAGTTTTCCCAATTTATACGCCCATGAGTGGAAGTGCCCTATGCTCTCTAAGCTGAGTTTTTTAGATGTTTCAGGACACACCGTACACTTCTCCAGAGTGGCTGTTGGCAATTAACAGCCCGCCCATCAGCGTAGCAAGGCTCCCATTTCTCCATGGCCTGTCCTGCATTTCTGGTTTTGACACTTTATTCAGCATGGCCCTTTTGACCGATGGGAAGCGAGACTTCTTTGTAGCGCTGATTTGCCTTTCCAGGTTGCTTGGTTGGCCAAAAAGGGCGTATGCGTTTTTTCCTGAATCTATTCAGGAAAAAACGCATACGCCCTTTTTGGCCAAGGGCATCATTGTCGAGGTTTTGCCGCTTTTCCTGTGCTTTAAAGGCGATTCGAATCTACCTCCTGAAATCGGTTTCCTGCAATTCTGCCTTGCTTTCAAATCCTCTTCGTAGCCTTCCCTCCATATATTTGTGGACGAGAGTTATCATTTCTAACTCTGCAGGTTTGTGAATTGCAGTGCCCCTGAGCTCCATTTTTCAACTCGCTTTCTTGGGAGCTGGCCGCAAAAGTGCAGGATTGCTTCAGGCCCTATTCTGGCTCCGGGCGGCAGGCTGAGCCTGTGGTTAATTCTTCTTCCTGATGGGAAAATAGAGTGACCTGTGCCTGTCCGAACACCTAGAGCTAGTCTCTCATTGGTTCCCCCTCTTCCCGTTCATCCTCAGGACAAATTGCAACGTGTACGGAACAGGAGGTTAAAGGTGCTGATTCTCCAAGGAGGGAGATTGCTAGTAAAGCGGCTGGAATGGCGAACCGGAGCACAAGGAGATGAGAAATGAGGTGCGTTTTAGAAACCTTTCCCGGTCACACGGTGTACCATCTTCTGGGTTGCTCGTGCATGTTTTCGACGTAGGAAGATGCCCTGGAACCTGGAGATTTGGGACCCATGGGATGGGTACCACGCCGTATTACTTTAAAGGGTCTGCGTTAGCTCACCCAACCTCACCAAACCTCTCAGCCCCAAGAGTGTCCACCCTTATGTCTCAGTCATCTGTGGGTCTAGATATGGTCAATCCAGCTGGCATCGCAGCCCCTGAACGAATTTTGTAAGAATTTCTCTCTCTTTCACTGTCTTTGTTTCACGGGTTTTTAAAAGTAATTGATTTTTATAATGGGGTTTAGCTGCTTTGCACTGCTGTGTTTATGCCGCTTTACACCTACTTGACTCACTTACAGAGAGATATCACTACATAGGTTTTAAGATTCTTACTAGTCAGATATATTCTTGGGCGGTGAATAGGGGTTGTTGAGTCCAGTTCACTGAGCAAGGAGTAGGTCTTGTCTATTACATATTGGGTTTATGGAACGGTATCTGAGCTAATTTGAAACCCTTGTTTTATGCATCACCCCACCTCACCTTTCCCGTTAAGCAGCCATAGTGTGTTTTCTAAACGTGCGACTCTGTTCTGTTTTGTAATTCAGTTCAAGGGTAGCGGTTTTTACATTCCCTCTGTAAGTGATATCTTATGATAAGTGTCTTTTTCTGTGTGACTTATTTCACTTAGAATCGTCGTACCTAAATCCACTCATCATGCTGCTCCTAGCCTTATGACGTTGATTTCATGGCTGAGTGATATTCCATTGTACATAAGGACCACAACTTCTTTATCCATTCTTCTCTTTCCTGGGATGTTTAAGGTGTAACGAAGTGGAGGTTCTTGTCAACAGAGCAGCCCTAAACTTTGGGGTGCCTGTGTCTTGCTGATTTTTAGTTTTCCCAATTTATACGCCCATGAGTGGAAGTGCCCTATGCTCTCTAAGCTGAGTTTTTTAGATGTTTCAGGACACACCGTACACTTCTCCAGAGTGGCTGTTGGCAATTAACAGCCCGCCCATCAGCGTAGCAAGGCTCCCATTTCTCCATGGCCTGTCCTGCATTTCTGGTTTTGACACTTTATTCAGCATGGCCCTTTTGACCGATGGGAAGCGAGACTTCTTTGTAGCGCTGATTTGCCTTTCCAGGTTGCTTGGTTGGCCAAAAAGGGCGTATGCGTTTTTTCCTGAATATATTCAGGAAAAAACGCATACGCCCTTTTTGGCCAAGGGCATCATTGTCGAGGTTTTGCCGCTTTTCCTGTGCTTTAAAGGCGATTCGAATCTACCTCCTGAAATCGGTTTCCTGCAATTCTGCCTTGCTTTCAAATCCTCTTCGTAGCCTTCCCTCCATATATTTGTGGACGAGAGTTATCATTTCTAACTCTGCAGGTTTGTGAATTGCAGTGCCCCTGAGCTCCATTTTTCAACTCGCTTTCTTGGGAGCTGGCCGCAAAAGCGCAGGATTGCTTCAGGCCCTATTCTGGCTCCGGGCGGCAGGCTGAGCCTGTGGTTAATTCTGCTTCCTGATGGGAAAATAGAGTGACCTCTGCCTGTCCCAACACCTAGAGCTAGTCTCTCATTGGTTCCCCCTCTTCCCGTTCATCCTCAGGACAAATTGCAACGTGTACGGAACAGGAGGTTAAAGGTGCTGATTCTCCAAGGAGGGAGATTGCTAGTAAAGCGGCTGGAATGGCGAACCGGAGCACAAGGAGATGAGAAATGAGGTGCGTTTTAGAAACCTTTCCCGGTCACACGGTGTACCATCTTCTGGGTTTCTCGTGCATGTTTTCGACGTAGGAAGATGCCCTTGAACCTGGAGATTTGGGACCCATGGGATGGGTACCACGCCGTATTACTTTAAAGGGTCTGCGTTAGCTCACCCAACCTCACCAAACCTCTCAGCCCCAAGAGTGTCCACCCTTATGTCTCAATCAGCTGTGGGTCTAGATATGGTCAATCCAGGTGGCATCGCAGCCCCTGAACGAATTTTGTAAGAATTTCTCTCTCTTTCACTGTCTTTGTTTCACGGGTTTTTAAAAGTAATTGATTTTTATAATAGGGTTTAGCTGCTTTGCACTGCTGTGTTTATGCCGCTTTACACCCACTTGACTCACTTACAGAGAGATATCAATACATAGGTTTTAAGATTCTTACTAGTCAGATATATTCCTGGGCGGTGAATAGGGGTTGTTGAGTCCAGTTCACTGAGCAAGGAGTAGGTCTTGTCTATTACATATTGGGTTTATGGAACGGTATCTGAGCTAATTTGAAACCCTTGTTTTATGCATCACCCCACCTCACCTTTCCCGTTAAGCAGCCATAGTGTGTTTTCTAAACGTGCGACTCTGTTCTGTTTTGTAATTCAGTTCAAGGGTAGCGGTTTTTACATTCTCTCTGTAAGTGATATCTTATGATAAGTGTCTTTTTCTGTGTGACTTATTTCACTTAGAATCGTCGTACCTAAATCCACTCATCATGCTGCTCCTAGCCTTATGACGTTGATTTCATGGCTGAGTGATATTCCATTGTACATAAGGACCACAACTTCTTTATCCATTCTTCTCTTTCCTGGGATGTTTAAGGTGTAACGAAGTGGAGGTTCTTGTCAACAGAGCAGCCCTAAACTTTGGGGTGCCTGTGTCTTGCTGATTTTTAGTTTTCCCAATTTATACGCCCATGAGTGGAAGTGCCCTATGCTCTCTAAGCTGAGTTTTTTAGATGTTTCAGGACACACCGTACACTTCTCCAGAGTGGCTGTTGGCAATTTACAGCCCGCCCATCAGCGTAGCAAGGCTCCCATTTCTCCATGGCCTGTCCTGCATTTCTGGTTTTGACACTTTATTCAGCATGGCCCTTTTGACCGATGGGAAGCGAGACTTCTTTGTAGCGCTGATTTGCCTTTCCAGGTTGCTTGGTTGGCCAAAAAGGGCGTATGCGTTTTTTCCTGAATATATTCAGGAAAAAACGCATACGCCCTTTTTGGCCAAGGGCATCATTGTCGAGGTTTTGCCGCTTTTCCTGTGCTTTAAAGGCGATTCGAATCTACCTCCTGAAATCGGTTTCCTGCAATTCTGCCTTGCTTTCAAATCCTCTTCGTAGCCTTCCCTCCATATATTTGTGGACGAGAGTTATCATTTCTAACTCTGCAGGTTTGTGAATTGCAGTGCCCCTGAGCTCCATTTTTCAACTCGCTTTCTTGGGAGCTGGCCGCAAAAGCGCAGGATTGCTTCAGGCCCTATTCTGGCTCCGGGCGGCAGGCTGAGCCTGTGGTTAATTCTGCTTCCTGATGGGAAAATAGAGTGACCTGTGCCTGTCCCAACACCTAGAGCTAGTCTCTCATTGGTTCCCCCTCTTCCCGTTCATCCTCAGGACAAATTGCAACGTGTACGGAACAGGAGGTTAAAGGTGCTGATTCTCCAAGGAGGGAGATTGCTAGTAAAGCGGCTGGAATGGCGAACCGGAGCACAAGGAGATGAGAAATGAGGTGCGTTTTAGAAACCTTTCCCGGTCACACGGTGTACCATCTTCTGGGTTGCTCGTGCATGTTTTCGACGTAGGAAGATGCCCTGGAACCTGGAGATTTGGGACCCATGGGATGGGTACCACGCCGTATTACTTTAAAGGGTCTGCGTTAGCTCACCCAACCTCACCAAACCTCTCAGCCCCAAGAGTGTCCACCCTTATGTCTCAATCAGCTGTGGGTCTAGATATGGTCAATCCAGGTGGCATCGCAGCCCCTGAACGAATTTTGTAAGAATTTCTCTCTCTTTCACTGTCTTTGTTTCACGGGTTTTTAAAAGTAATTGATTTTTATAATAGGGTTTAGCTGCTTTGCACTGCTGTGTTTATGCCGCTTTACACCCACTTGACTCACTTACAGAGAGATATCACTACATAGGTTTTAAGATTCTTACTAGTCAGATATATTCTTGGGCGGTGAATAGGGGTTGTTGAGTCCAGTTCACTGAGCAAGGAGTAGGTCTTGTCTATTACATATTGGGTTTATGGAACGGTATCTGAGCTAATTTGAAACCCTTGTTTTATGCATCACCCCACCTCACCTTTCCCGTTAAGCAGCCATAGTGTGTTTTCTAAACGTGCGACTCTGTTCTGTTTTGTAATTCAGTTCAAGGGTAGCGGTTTTTACATTCTCTCTGTAAGTGATATCTTATGATAAGTGTCTTTTTCTGTGTGACTTATTTCACTTAGAATCGTCGTACCTAAATCCACTCATCATGCTGCTCCTAGCCTTATGACGTTGATTTCATGGCTGAGTGATATTCCATTGTACATAAGGACCACAACTTCTTTATCCATTCTTCTCTTTCCTGGGATGTTTAAGGTGTAACGAAGTGGAGGTTCTTGTCAACAGAGCAGCCCTAAACTTTGGGGTGCCTGTGTCTTGCTGATTTTTAGTTTTCCCAATTTATACGCCCATGAGTGGAAGTGCCCTATGCTCTCTAAGCTGAGTTTTTTAGATGTTTCAGGACACACCGTACACTTCTCCAGAGTGGCTGTTGGCAATTTACAGCCCGCCCATCAGCGTAGCAAGGCTCCCATTTCTCCATGGCCTGTCCTGCATTTCTGGTTTTGACACTTTATTCAGCATGGCCCTTTTGACCGATGGGAAGCGAGACTTCTTTGTAGCGCTGATTTGCCTTTCCAGGTTGCTTGGTTGGCCAAAAAGGGCGTATGCGTTTTTTCCTGAATATATTCAGGAAAAAACGCATACGCCCTTTTTGGCCAAGGGCATCATTGTCGAGGTTTTGCCGCTTTTCCTGTGCTTTAAAGGCGATTCGAATCTACCTCCTGAAATCGGTTTCCTGCAATTCTGCCTTGCTTTCAAATCCTCTTCGTAGCCTTCCCTCCATATATTTGTGGACGAGAGTTATCATTTCTAACTCTGCAGGTTTGTGAATTGCAGTGCCCCTGAGCTCCATTTTTCAACTCGCTTTCTTGGGAGCTGGCCGCAAAAGCGCAGGATTGCTTCAGGCCCTATTCTGGCTCCGGGCGGCAGGCTGAGCCTGTGGTTAATTCTGCTTCCTGATGGGAAAATAGAGTGACCTCTGCCTGTCCCAACACCTAGAGCTAGTCTCTCATTGGTTCCCCCTCTTCCCGTTCATCCTCAGGACAAATTGCAACGTGTACGGAACAGGAGGTTAAAGGTGCTGATTCTCCAAGGAGGGAGATTGCTAGTAAAGCGGCTGGAATGGCGAACCGGAGCACAAGGAGATGAGAAATGAGGTGCGTTTTAGAAACCTTTCCCGGTCACACGGTGTACCATCTTCTGGGTTGCTCGTGCATGTTTTCGACGTAGGAAGATGCCCTGGAACCTGGAGATTTGGGACCCATGGGATGGGTACCACGCCGTATTACTTTAAAGGGTCTGCGTTAGCTCACCCAACCTCACCAAACCTCTCAGCCCCAAGAGTGTCCACCCTTATGTCTCAATCAGCTGTGGGTCTAGATATGGTCAATCCAGGTGGCATCGCAGCCCCTGAACGAATTTTGTAAGAATTTCTCTCTCTTTCACTGTCTTTGTTTCACGGGTTTTTAAAAGTAATTGATTTTTATAATAGGGTTTAGCTGCTTTGCACTGCTGTGTTTATGCCGCTTTACACCCACTTGACTCACTTACAGAGAGATATCACTACATAGGTTTTAAGATTCTTACTAGTCAGATATATTCTTGGGCGGTGAATAGGGGTTGTTGAGTCCAGTTCACTGAGCAAGGAGTAGGTCTTGTCTATTACATATTGGGTTTATGGAACGGTATCTGAGCTAATTTGAAACCCTTGTTTTATGCATCACCCCACCTCACCTTTCCCGTTAAGCAGCCATAGTGTGTTTTCTAAACGTGCGACTCTGTTCTGTTTTGTAATTCAGTTCAAGGGTAGCGGTTTTTACATTCCCTCTGTAAGTGATATCTTATGATAAGTGTCTTTTTCTGTGTGACTTATTTCACTTAGAATCGTCGTACCTAAATCCACTCATCATGCTGCTCCTAGCCTTATGACGTTGATTTCATGGCTGAGTGATATTCCATTGTACATAAGGACCACAACTTCTTTATCCATTCTTCTCTTTCCTGGGATGTTTAAGGTGTAACGAAGTGGAGGTTCTTGTCAACAGAGCAGCCCTAAACTTTGGGGTGCCTGTGTCTTGCTGATTTTTAGTTTTCCCAATTTATACGCCCATGAGTGGAAGTGCCCTATGCTCTCTAAGCTGAGTTTTTTAGATGTTTCAGGACACACCGTACACTTCTCCAGAGTGGCTGTTGGCAATTAACAGCCCGCCCATCAGCGTAGCAAGGCTCCCATTTCTCCATGGCCTGTCCTGCATTTCTGGTTTTGACACTTTATTCAGCATGGCCCTTTTGACCGATGGGAAGCGAGACTTCTTTGTAGCGCTGATTTGCCTTTCCAGGTTGCTTGGTTGGCCAAAAAGGGCGTATGCGTTTTTTCCTGAATATATTCAGGAAAAAACGCATACGCCCTTTTTGGCCAAGGGCATCATTGTCGAGGTTTTGCCGCTTTTCCTGTGCTTTAAAGGCGATTCGAATCTACCTCCTGAAATCGGTTTCCTGCAATTCTGCCTTGCTTTCAAATCCTCTTCGTAGCCTTCCCTCCATATATTTGTGGACGAGAGTTATCATTTCTAACTCTGCAGGTTTGTGAATTGCAGTGCCCCTGAGCTCCATTTTTCAACTCGCTTTCTTGGGAGCTGGCCGCAAAAGTGCAGGATTGCTTCAGGCCCTATTCTGGCTCCGGGCGGCAGGCTGAGCCTGTGGTTAATTCTTCTTCCTGATGGGAAAATAGAGTGACCTGTGCCTGTCCCAACACCTAGAGCTAGTCTCTCATTGGTTCCCCCTCTTCCCGTTCATCCTCAGGACAAATTGCAACGTGTACGGAACAGGAGGTTAAAGGTGCTGATTCTCCAAGGAGGGAGATTGCTAGTAAAGCGGCTGGAATGGCGAACCGGAGCACAAGGAGATGAGAAATGAGGTGCGTTTTAGAAACCTTTCCCGGTCACACGGTGTACCATCTTCTGGGTTGCTCGTGCATGTTTTCGACGTAGGAAGATGCCCTGGAACCTGGAGATTTGGGACCCATGGGATGGGTACCATGCCGTATTACTTTAAAGGGTCTGCGTTAGCTCACCCAACCTCACCAAACCTCTCAGCCCCAAGAGTGTCCACCCTTATGTCTCAGTCATCTGTGGGTCTAGATATGGTCAATCCAGCTGGCATCGCAGCCCCTGAACGAATTTTGTAAGAATTTCTCTCTCTTTCACTGTCTTTGTTTCACGGGTTTTTAAAAGTAATTGATTTTTATAATGGGGTTTAGCTGCTTTGCACTGCTGTGTTTATGCCGCTTTACACCTACTTGACTCACTTACAGAGAGATATCAATACATAGGTTTTAAGATTCTTACTAGTCAGATATATTCTTGGGCGGTGAATAGGGGTTGTTGAGTCCAGTTCACTGAGCAAGGAGTAGGTCTTGTCTATTACATATTGGGTTTATGGAACGGTATCTGAGCTAATTTGAAACCCTTGTTTTATGCATCACCCCACCTCACCTTTCCCGTTAAGCAGCCATAGTGTGTTTTCTAAACGTGCGACTCTGTTCTGTTTTGTAATTCAGTTCAAGGGTAGCGGTTTTTACATTCCCTCTGTAAGTGATATCTTATGATAAGTGTCTTTTTCTGTGTGACTTATTTCACTTAGAATCGTCGTACCTAAATCCACTCATCATGCTGCTCCTAGCCTTATGACGTTGATTTCATGGCTGAGTGATATTCCATTGTACATAAGGACCACAACTTCTTTATCCATTCTTCTCTTTCCTGGGATGTTTAAGGTGTAACGAAGTGGAGGTTCTTGTCAACAGAGCAGCCCTAAACTTTGGGGTGCCTGTGTCTTGCTGATTTTTAGTTTTCCCAATTTATACGCCCATGAGTGGAAGTGCCCTATGCTCTCTAAGCTGAGTTTTTTAGATGTTTCAGGACACACCGTACACTTCTCCAGAGTGGCTGTTGGCAATTTACAGCCCGCCCATCAGCGTAGCAAGGCTCCCATTTCTCCATGGCCTGTCCTGCATTTCTGGTTTTGACACTTTATTCAGCATGGCCCTTTTGACCGATGGGAAGCGAGACTTCTTTGTAGCGCTGATTTGCCTTTCCAGGTTGCTTGGTTGGCCAAAAAGGGCGTATGCGTTTTTTCCTGAATATATTCAGGAAAAAACGCATACGCCCTTTTTGGCCAAGGGCATCATTGTCGAGGTTTTGCCGCTTTTCCTGTGCTTTAAAGGCGATTCGAATCTACCTCCTGAAATCGGTTTCCTGCAATTCTGCCTTGCTTTCAAATCCTCTTCGTAGCCTTCCCTCCATATATTTGTGGACGAGAGTTATCATTTCTAACTCTGCAGGTTTGTGAATTGCAGTGCCCCTGAGCTCCATTTTTCAACTCGCTTTCTTGGGAGCTGGCCGCAAAAGCGCAGGATTGCTTCAGGCCCTATTCTGGCTCCGGGCGGCAGGCTGAGCCTGTGGTTAATTCTGCTTCCTGATGGGAAAATAGAGTGACCTGTGCCTGTCCCAACACCTAGAGCTAGTCTCTCATTGGTTCCCCCTCTTCCCGTTCATCCTCAGGACAAATTGCAACGTGTACGGAACAGGAGGTTAAAGGTGCTGATTCTCCAAGGAGGGAGATTGCTAGTAAAGCGGCTGGAATGGCGAACCGGAGCACAAGGAGATGAGAAATGAGGTGCGTTTTAGAAACCTTTCCCGGTCACACGGTGTACCATCTTCTGGGTTTCTCGTGCATGTTTTCGACGTAGGAAGATGCCCTGGAACCTGGAGATTTGGGACCCATGGGATGGGTACCACGCCGTATTACTTTAAAGGGTCTGCGTTAGCTCACCCAACCTCACCAAACCTCTCAGCCCCAAGAGTGTCCACCCTTATGTCTCAATCAGCTGTGGGTCTAGATATGGTCAATCCAGGTGGCATCGCAGCCCCTGAACGAATTTTGTAAGAATTTCTCTCTCTTTCACTGTCTTTGTTTCACGGGTTTTTAAAAGTAATTGATTTTTATAATAGGGTTTAGCTGCTTTGCACTGCTGTGTTTATGCCGCTTTTCACCCACTTGACTCACTTACAGAGAGATATCAATACATAGGTTTTAAGATTCTTACTAGTCAGATATATTCTTGGGCGGTGAATAGGGGTTGTTGAGTCCAGTTCACTGAGCAAGGAGTAGGTCTTGTCTATTACATATTGGGTTTATGGAACGGTATCTGAGCTAATTTGAAACCCTTGTTTTATGCATCACCCCACCTCACCTTTCCCGTTAAGCAGCCATAGTGTGTTTTCTAAACGTGCGACTCTGTTCTGTTTTGTAATTCAGTTCAAGGGTAGCGGTTTTTACATTCCCTCTGTAAGTGATATCTTATGATAAGTGTCTTTTTCTGTGTGACTTATTTCACTTAGAATCGTCGTACCTAAATCCACTCATCATGCTGCTCCTAGCCTTATGACGTTGATTTCATGGCTGAGTGATATTCCATTGTACATAAGGACCACAACTTCTTTATCCATTCTTCTCTTTCCTGGGATGTTTAAGGTGTAACGAAGTGGAGGTTCTTGTCAACAGAGCAGCCCTAAACTTTGGGGTGCCTGTGTCTTGCTGATTTTTAGTTTTCCCAATTTATACGCCCATGAGTGGAAGTGCCCTATGCTCTCTAAGCTGAGTTTTTTAGATGTTTCAGGACACACCGTACACTTCTCCAGAGTGGCTGTTGGCAATTAACAGCCCGCCCATCAGCGTAGCAAGGCTCCCATTTCTCCATGGCCTGTCCTGCATTTCTGGTTTTGACACTTTATTCAGCATGGCCCTTTTGACCGATGGGAAGCGAGACTTCTTTGTAGCGCTGATTTGCCTTTCCAGGTTGCTTGGTTGGCCAAAAAGGGCGTATGCGTTTTTTCCTGAATATATTCAGGAAAAAACGCATACGCCCTTTTTGGCCAAGGGCATCATTGTCGAGGTTTTGCCGCTTTTCCTGTGCTTTAAAGGCGATTCGAATCTACCTCCTGAAATCGGTTTCCTGCAATTCTGCCTTGCTTTCAAATCCTCTTCGTAGCCTTCCCTCCATATATTTGTGGACGAGAGTTATCATTTCTAACTCTGCAGGTTTGTGAATTGCAGTGCCCCTGAGCTCCATTTTTCAACTCGCTTTCTTGGGAGCTGGCCGCAAAAGCGCAGGATTGCTTCAGGCCCTATTCTGGCTCCGGGCGGCAGGCTGAGCCTGTGGTTAATTCTGCTTCCTGATGGGAAAATAGAGTGACCTCTGCCTGTCCCAACACCTAGAGCTAGTCTCTCATTGGTTCCCCCTCTTCCCGTTCATCCTCAGGACAAATTGCAACGTGTACGGAACAGGAGGTTAAAGGTGCTGATTCTCCAAGGAGGGAGATTGCTAGTAAAGCAGCTGGAATGGCGAACCGGAGCACAAGGAGATGAGAAATGAGGTGCGTTTTAGAAACCTTTCCCGGTCACACGGTGTACCATCTTCTGGGTTGCTCGTGCATGTTTTCGACGTAGGAAGATGCCCTGGAACCTGGAGATTTGGGACCCATGGGATGGGTACCACGCCGTATTACTTTAAAGGGTCTGCGTTAGCTCACCCAACCTCACCAAACCTCTCAGCCCCAAGAGTGTCCACCCTTATGTCTCAATCAGCTGTGGGTCTAGATATGGTCAATCCAGGTGGCATCGCAGCCCCTGAACGAATTTTGTAAGAATTTCTCTCTCTTTCACTGTCTTTGTTTCACGGGTTTTTAAAAGTAATTGATTTTTATAATAGGGTTTAGCTGCTTTGCACTGCTGTGTTTATGCCGCTTTACACCCACTTGACTCACTTACAGAGAGATATCACTACATAGGTTTTAAGATTCTTACTAGTCAGATATATTCTTGGGCGGTGAATAGGGGTTGTTGAGTCCAGTTCACTGAGCAAGGAGTAGGTCTTGTCTATTACATATTGGGTTTATGGAACGGTATCTGAGCTAATTTGAAACCCTTGTTTTATGCATCACCCCACCTCACCTTTCCCGTTAAGCAGCCATAGTGTGTTTTCTAAACGTGCGACTCTGTTCTGTTTTGTAATTCAGTTCAAGGGTAGCGGTTTTTACATTCCCTCTGTAAGTGATATCTTATGATAAGTGTCTTTTTCTGTGTGACTTATTTCACTTAGAATCGTCGTACCTAAATCCACTCATCATGCTGCTCCTAGCCTTATGACGTTGATTTCATGGCTGAGTGATATTCCATTGTACATAAGGACCACAACTTCTTTATCCATTCTTCTCTTTCCTGGGATGTTTAAGGTGTAACGAAGTGGAGGTTCTTGTCAACAGAGCAGCCCTAAACTTTGGGGTGCCTGTGTCTTGCTGATTTTTAGTTTTCCCAATTTATACGCCCATGAGTGGAAGTGCCCTATGCTCTCTAAGCTGAGTTTTTTAGATGTTTCAGGACACACCGTACACTTCTCCAGAGTGGCTGTTGGCAATTAACAGCCCGCCCATCAGCGTAGCAAGGCTCCCATTTCTCCATGGCCTGTCCTGCATTTCTGGTTTTGACACTTTATTCAGCATGGCCCTTTTGACCGATGGGAAGCGAGACTTCTTTGTAGCGCTGATTTGCCTTTCCAGGTTGCTTGGTTGGCCAAAAAGGGCGTATGCGTTTTTTCCTGAATCTATTCAGGAAAAAACGCATACGCCCTTTTTGGCCAAGGGCATCATTGTCGAGGTTTTGCCGCTTTTCCTGTGCTTTAAAGGCGATTCGAATCTACCTCCTGAAATCGGTTTCCTGCAATTCTGCCTTGCTTTCAAATCCTCTTCGTAGCCTTCCCTCCATATATTTGTGGACGAGAGTTATCATTTCTAACTCTGCAGGTTTGTGAATTGCAGTGCCCCTGAGCTCCATTTTTCAACTCGCTTTCTTGGGAGCTGGCCGCAAAAGTGCAGGATTGCTTCAGGCCCTATTCTGGCTCCGGGCGGCAGGCTGAGCCTGTGGTTAATTCTTCTTCCTGATGGGAAAATAGAGTGACCTGTGCCTGTCCGAACACCTAGAGCTAGTCTCTCATTGGTTCCCCCTCTTCCCGTTCATCCTCAGGACAAATTGCAACGTGTACGGAACAGGAGGTTAAAGGTGCTGATTCTCCAAGGAGGGAGATTGCTAGTAAAGCGGCTGGAATGGCGAACCGGAGCACAAGGAGATGAGAAATGAGGTGCGTTTTAGAAACCTTTCCCGGTCACACGGTGTACCATCTTCTGGGTTGCTCGTGCATGTTTTCGACGTAGGAAGATGCCCTGGAACCTGGAGATTTGGGACCCATGGGATGGGTACCACGCCGTATTACTTTAAAGGGTCTGCGTTAGCTCACCCAACCTCACCAAACCTCTCAGCCCCAAGAGTGTCCACCCTTATGTCTCAGTCATCTGTGGGTCTAGATATGGTCAATCCAGCTGGCATCGCAGCCCCTGAACGAATTTTGTAAGAATTTCTCTCTCTTTCACTGTCTTTGTTTCACGGGTTTTTAAAAGTAATTGATTTTTATAATGGGGTTTAGCTGCTTTGCACTGCTGTGTTTATGCCGCTTTACACCTACTTGACTCACTTACAGAGAGATATCACTACATAGGTTTTAAGATTCTTACTAGTCAGATATATTCTTGGGCGGTGAATAGGGGTTGTTGAGTCCAGTTCACTGAGCAAGGAGTAGGTCTTGTCTATTACATATTGGGTTTATGGAACGGTATCTGAGCTAATTTGAAACCCTTGTTTTATGCATCACCCCACCTCACCTTTCCCGTTAAGCAGCCATAGTGTGTTTTCTAAACGTGCGACTCTGTTCTGTTTTGTAATTCAGTTCAAGGGTAGCGGTTTTTACATTCCCTCTGTAAGTGATATCTTATGATAAGTGTCTTTTTCTGTGTGACTTATTTCACTTAGAATCGTCGTACCTAAATCCACTCATCATGCTGCTCCTAGCCTTATGACGTTGATTTCATGGCTGAGTGATATTCCATTGTACATAAGGACCACAACTTCTTTATCCATTCTTCTCTTTCCTGGGATGTTTAAGGTGTAACGAAGTGGAGGTTCTTGTCAACAGAGCAGCCCTAAACTTTGGGGTGCCTGTGTCTTGCTGATTTTTAGTTTTCCCAATTTATACGCCCATGAGTGGAAGTGCCCTATGCTCTCTAAGCTGAGTTTTTTAGATGTTTCAGGACACACCGTACACTTCTCCAGAGTGGCTGTTGGCAATTAACAGCCCGCCCATCAGCGTAGCAAGGCTCCCATTTCTCCATGGCCTGTCCTGCATTTCTGGTTTTGACACTTTATTCAGCATGGCCCTTTTGACCGATGGGAAGCGAGACTTCTTTGTAGCGCTGATTTGCCTTTCCAGGTTGCTTGGTTGGCCAAAAAGGGCGTATGCGTTTTTTCCTGAATATATTCAGGAAAAAACGCATACGCCCTTTTTGGCCAAGGGCATCATTGTCGAGGTTTTGCCGCTTTTCCTGTGCTTTAAAGGCGATTCGAATCTACCTCCTGAAATCGGTTTCCTGCAATTCTGCCTTGCTTTCAAATCCTCTTCGTAGCCTTCCCTCCATATATTTGTGGACGAGAGTTATCATTTCTAACTCTGCAGGTTTGTGAATTGCAGTGCCCCTGAGCTCCATTTTTCAACTCGCTTTCTTGGGAGCTGGCCGCAAAAGCGCAGGATTGCTTCAGGCCCTATTCTGGCTCCGGGCGGCAGGCTGAGCCTGTGGTTAATTCTGCTTCCTGATGGGAAAATAGAGTGACCTCTGCCTGTCCCAACACCTAGAGCTAGTCTCTCATTGGTTCCCCCTCTTCCCGTTCATCCTCAGGACAAATTGCAACGTGTACGGAACAGGAGGTTAAAGGTGCTGATTCTCCAAGGAGGGAGATTGCTAGTAAAGCGGCTGGAATGGCGAACCGGAGCACAAGGAGATGAGAAATGAGGTGCGTTTTAGAAACCTTTCCCGGTCACACGGTGTACCATCTTCTGGGTTTCTCGTGCATGTTTTCGACGTAGGAAGATGCCCTTGAACCTGGAGATTTGGGACCCATGGGATGGGTACCACGCCGTATTACTTTAAAGGGTCTGCGTTAGCTCACCCAACCTCACCAAACCTCTCAGCCCCAAGAGTGTCCACCCTTATGTCTCAATCAGCTGTGGGTCTAGATATGGTCAATCCAGGTGGCATCGCAGCCCCTGAACGAATTTTGTAAGAATTTCTCTCTCTTTCACTGTCTTTGTTTCACGGGTTTTTAAAAGTAATTGATTTTTATAATAGGGTTTAGCTGCTTTGCACTGCTGTGTTTATGCCGCTTTACACCCACTTGACTCACTTACAGAGAGATATCAATACATAGGTTTTAAGATTCTTACTAGTCAGATATATTCCTGGGCGGTGAATAGGGGTTGTTGAGTCCAGTTCACTGAGCAAGGAGTAGGTCTTGTCTATTACATATTGGGTTTATGGAACGGTATCTGAGCTAATTTGAAACCCTTGTTTTATGCATCACCCCACCTCACCTTTCCCGTTAAGCAGCCATAGTGTGTTTTCTAAACGTGCGACTCTGTTCTGTTTTGTAATTCAGTTCAAGGGTAGCGGTTTTTACATTCTCTCTGTAAGTGATATCTTATGATAAGTGTCTTTTTCTGTGTGACTTATTTCACTTAGAATCGTCGTACCTAAATCCACTCATCATGCTGCTCCTAGCCTTATGACGTTGATTTCATGGCTGAGTGATATTCCATTGTACATAAGGACCACAACTTCTTTATCCATTCTTCTCTTTCCTGGGATGTTTAAGGTGTAACGAAGTGGAGGTTCTTGTCAACAGAGCAGCCCTAAACTTTGGGGTGCCTGTGTCTTGCTGATTTTTAGTTTTCCCAATTTATACGCCCATGAGTGGAAGTGCCCTATGCTCTCTAAGCTGAGTTTTTTAGATGTTTCAGGACACACCGTACACTTCTCCAGAGTGGCTGTTGGCAATTTACAGCCCGCCCATCAGCGTAGCAAGGCTCCCATTTCTCCATGGCCTGTCCTGCATTTCTGGTTTTGACACTTTATTCAGCATGGCCCTTTTGACCGATGGGAAGCGAGACTTCTTTGTAGCGCTGATTTGCCTTTCCAGGTTGCTTGGTTGGCCAAAAAGGGCGTATGCGTTTTTTCCTGAATATATTCAGGAAAAAACGCATACGCCCTTTTTGGCCAAGGGCATCATTGTCGAGGTTTTGCCGCTTTTCCTGTGCTTTAAAGGCGATTCGAATCTACCTCCTGAAATCGGTTTCCTGCAATTCTGCCTTGCTTTCAAATCCTCTTCGTAGCCTTCCCTCCATATATTTGTGGACGAGAGTTATCATTTCTAACTCTGCAGGTTTGTGAATTGCAGTGCCCCTGAGCTCCATTTTTCAACTCGCTTTCTTGGGAGCTGGCCGCAAAAGCGCAGGATTGCTTCAGGCCCTATTCTGGCTCCGGGCGGCAGGCTGAGCCTGTGGTTAATTCTGCTTCCTGATGGGAAAATAGAGTGACCTGTGCCTGTCCCAACACCTAGAGCTAGTCTCTCATTGGTTCCCCCTCTTCCCGTTCATCCTCAGGACAAATTGCAACGTGTACGGAACAGGAGGTTAAAGGTGCTGATTCTCCAAGGAGGGAGATTGCTAGTAAAGCGGCTGGAATGGCGAACCGGAGCACAAGGAGATGAGAAATGAGGTGCGTTTTAGAAACCTTTCCCGGTCACACGGTGTACCATCTTCTGGGTTGCTCGTGCATGTTTTCGACGTAGGAAGATGCCCTGGAACCTGGAGATTTGGGACCCATGGGATGGGTACCACGCCGTATTACTTTAAAGGGTCTGCGTTAGCTCACCCAACCTCACCAAACCTCTCAGCCCCAAGAGTGTCCACCCTTATGTCTCAATCAGCTGTGGGTCTAGATATGGTCAATCCAGGTGGCATCGCAGCCCCTGAACGAATTTTGTAAGAATTTCTCTCTCTTTCACTGTCTTTGTTTCACGGGTTTTTAAAAGTAATTGATTTTTATAATAGGGTTTAGCTGCTTTGCACTGCTGTGTTTATGCCGCTTTACACCCACTTGACTCACTTACAGAGAGATATCACTACATAGGTTTTAAGATTCTTACTAGTCAGATATATTCTTGGGCGGTGAATAGGGGTTGTTGAGTCCAGTTCACTGAGCAAGGAGTAGGTCTTGTCTATTACATATTGGGTTTATGGAACGGTATCTGAGCTAATTTGAAACCCTTGTTTTATGCATCACCCCACCTCACCTTTCCCGTTAAGCAGCCATAGTGTGTTTTCTAAACGTGCGACTCTGTTCTGTTTTGTAATTCAGTTCAAGGGTAGCGGTTTTTACATTCTCTCTGTAAGTGATATCTTATGATAAGTGTCTTTTTCTGTGTGACTTATTTCACTTAGAATCGTCGTACCTAAATCCACTCATCATGCTGCTCCTAGCCTTATGACGTTGATTTCATGGCTGAGTGATATTCCATTGTACATAAGGACCACAACTTCTTTATCCATTCTTCTCTTTCCTGGGATGTTTAAGGTGTAACGAAGTGGAGGTTCTTGTCAACAGAGCAGCCCTAAACTTTGGGGTGCCTGTGTCTTGCTGATTTTTAGTTTTCCCAATTTATACGCCCATGAGTGGAAGTGCCCTATGCTCTCTAAGCTGAGTTTTTTAGATGTTTCAGGACACACCGTACACTTCTCCAGAGTGGCTGTTGGCAATTTACAGCCCGCCCATCAGCGTAGCAAGGCTCCCATTTCTCCATGGCCTGTCCTGCATTTCTGGTTTTGACACTTTATTCAGCATGGCCCTTTTGACCGATGGGAAGCGAGACTTCTTTGTAGCGCTGATTTGCCTTTCCAGGTTGCTTGGTTGGCCAAAAAGGGCGTATGCGTTTTTTCCTGAATATATTCAGGAAAAAACGCATACGCCCTTTTTGGCCAAGGGCATCATTGTCGAGGTTTTGCCGCTTTTCCTGTGCTTTAAAGGCGATTCGAATCTACCTCCTGAAATCGGTTTCCTGCAATTCTGCCTTGCTTTCAAATCCTCTTCGTAGCCTTCCCTCCATATATTTGTGGACGAGAGTTATCATTTCTAACTCTGCAGGTTTGTGAATTGCAGTGCCCCTGAGCTCCATTTTTCAACTCGCTTTCTTGGGAGCTGGCCGCAAAAGCGCAGGATTGCTTCAGGCCCTATTCTGGCTCCGGGCGGCAGGCTGAGCCTGTGGTTAATTCTGCTTCCTGATGGGAAAATAGAGTGACCTCTGCCTGTCCCAACACCTAGAGCTAGTCTCTCATTGGTTCCCCCTCTTCCCGTTCATCCTCAGGACAAATTGCAACGTGTACGGAACAGGAGGTTAAAGGTGCTGATTCTCCAAGGAGGGAGATTGCTAGTAAAGCGGCTGGAATGGCGAACCGGAGCACAAGGAGATGAGAAATGAGGTGCGTTTTAGAAACCTTTCCCGGTCACACGGTGTACCATCTTCTGGGTTGCTCGTGCATGTTTTCGACGTAGGAAGATGCCCTGGAACCTGGAGATTTGGGACCCATGGGATGGGTACCACGCCGTATTACTTTAAAGGGTCTGCGTTAGCTCACCCAACCTCACCAAACCTCTCAGCCCCAAGAGTGTCCACCCTTATGTCTCAATCAGCTGTGGGTCTAGATATGGTCAATCCAGGTGGCATCGCAGCCCCTGAACGAATTTTGTAAGAATTTCTCTCTCTTTCACTGTCTTTGTTTCACGGGTTTTTAAAAGTAATTGATTTTTATAATAGGGTTTAGCTGCTTTGCACTGCTGTGTTTATGCCGCTTTACACCCACTTGACTCACTTACAGAGAGATATCACTACATAGGTTTTAAGATTCTTACTAGTCAGATATATTCTTGGGCGGTGAATAGGGGTTGTTGAGTCCAGTTCACTGAGCAAGGAGTAGGTCTTGTCTATTACATATTGGGTTTATGGAACGGTATCTGAGCTAATTTGAAACCCTTGTTTTATGCATCACCCCACCTCACCTTTCCCGTTAAGCAGCCATAGTGTGTTTTCTAAACGTGCGACTCTGTTCTGTTTTGTAATTCAGTTCAAGGGTAGCGGTTTTTACATTCCCTCTGTAAGTGATATCTTATGATAAGTGTCTTTTTCTGTGTGACTTATTTCACTTAGAATCGTCGTACCTAAATCCACTCATCATGCTGCTCCTAGCCTTATGACGTTGATTTCATGGCTGAGTGATATTCCATTGTACATAAGGACCACAACTTCTTTATCCATTCTTCTCTTTCCTGGGATGTTTAAGGTGTAACGAAGTGGAGGTTCTTGTCAACAGAGCAGCCCTAAACTTTGGGGTGCCTGTGTCTTGCTGATTTTTAGTTTTCCCAATTTATACGCCCATGAGTGGAAGTGCCCTATGCTCTCTAAGCTGAGTTTTTTAGATGTTTCAGGACACACCGTACACTTCTCCAGAGTGGCTGTTGGCAATTAACAGCCCGCCCATCAGCGTAGCAAGGCTCCCATTTCTCCATGGCCTGTCCTGCATTTCTGGTTTTGACACTTTATTCAGCATGGCCCTTTTGACCGATGGGAAGCGAGACTTCTTTGTAGCGCTGATTTGCCTTTCCAGGTTGCTTGGTTGGCCAAAAAGGGCGTATGCGTTTTTTCCTGAATATATTCAGGAAAAAACGCATACGCCCTTTTTGGCCAAGGGCATCATTGTCGAGGTTTTGCCGCTTTTCCTGTGCTTTAAAGGCGATTCGAATCTACCTCCTGAAATCGGTTTCCTGCAATTCTGCCTTGCTTTCAAATCCTCTTCGTAGCCTTCCCTCCATATATTTGTGGACGAGAGTTATCATTTCTAACTCTGCAGGTTTGTGAATTGCAGTGCCCCTGAGCTCCATTTTTCAACTCGCTTTCTTGGGAGCTGGCCGCAAAAGTGCAGGATTGCTTCAGGCCCTATTCTGGCTCCGGGCGGCAGGCTGAGCCTGTGGTTAATTCTTCTTCCTGATGGGAAAATAGAGTGACCTGTGCCTGTCCCAACACCTAGAGCTAGTCTCTCATTGGTTCCCCCTCTTCCCGTTCATCCTCAGGACAAATTGCAACGTGTACGGAACAGGAGGTTAAAGGTGCTGATTCTCCAAGGAGGGAGATTGCTAGTAAAGCGGCTGGAATGGCGAACCGGAGCACAAGGAGATGAGAAATGAGGTGCGTTTTAGAAACCTTTCCCGGTCACACGGTGTACCATCTTCTGGGTTGCTCGTGCATGTTTTCGACGTAGGAAGATGCCCTGGAACCTGGAGATTTGGGACCCATGGGATGGGTACCACGCCGTATTACTTTAAAGGGTCTGCGTTAGCTCACCCAACCTCACCAAACCTCTCAGCCCCAAGAGTGTCCACCCTTATGTCTCAGTCATCTGTGGGTCTAGATATGGTCAATCCAGCTGGCATCGCAGCCCCTGAACGAATTTTGTAAGAATTTCTCTCTCTTTCACTGTCTTTGTTTCACGGGTTTTTAAAAGTAATTGATTTTTATAATGGGGTTTAGCTGCTTTGCACTGCTGTGTTTATGCCGCTTTACACCTACTTGACTCACTTACAGAGAGATATCAATACATAGGTTTTAAGATTCTTACTAGTCAGATATATTCTTGGGCGGTGAATAGGGGTTGTTGAGTCCAGTTCACTGAGCAAGGAGTAGGTCTTGTCTATTACATATTGGGTTTATGGAACGGTATCTGAGCTAATTTGAAACCCTTGTTTTATGCATCACCCCACCTCACCTTTCCCGTTAAGCAGCCATAGTGTGTTTTCTAAACGTGCGACTCTGTTCTGTTTTGTAATTCAGTTCAAGGGTAGCGGTTTTTACATTCCCTCTGTAAGTGATATCTTATGATAAGTGTCTTTTTCTGTGTGACTTATTTCACTTAGAATCGTCGTACCTAAATCCACTCATCATGCTGCTCCTAGCCTTATGACGTTGATTTCATGGCTGAGTGATATTCCATTGTACATAAGGACCACAACTTCTTTATCCATTCTTCTCTTTCCTGGGATGTTTAAGGTGTAACGAAGTGGAGGTTCTTGTCAACAGAGCAGCCCTAAACTTTGGGGTGCCTGTGTCTTGCTGATTTTTAGTTTTCCCAATTTATACGCCCATGAGTGGAAGTGCCCTATGCTCTCTAAGCTGAGTTTTTTAGATGTTTCAGGACACACCGTACACTTCTCCAGAGTGGCTGTTGGCAATTTACAGCCCGCCCATCAGCGTAGCAAGGCTCCCATTTCTCCATGGCCTGTCCTGCATTTCTGGTTTTGACACTTTATTCAGCATGGCCCTTTTGACCGATGGGAAGCGAGACTTCTTTGTAGCGCTGATTTGCCTTTCCAGGTTGCTTGGTTGGCCAAAAAGGGCGTATGCGTTTTTTCCTGAATATATTCAGGAAAAAACGCATACGCCCTTTTTGGCCAAGGGCATCATTGTCGAGGTTTTGCCGCTTTTCCTGTGCTTTAAAGGCGATTCGAATCTACCTCCTGAAATCGGTTTCCTGCAATTCTGCCTTGCTTTCAAATCCTCTTCGTAGCCTTCCCTCCATATATTTGTGGACGAGAGTTATCATTTCTAACTCTGCAGGTTTGTGAATTGCAGTGCCCCTGAGCTCCATTTTTCAACTCGCTTTCTTGGGAGCTGGCCGCAAAAGCGCAGGATTGCTTCAGGCCCTATTCTGGCTCCGGGCGGCAGGCTGAGCCTGTGGTTAATTCTGCTTCCTGATGGGAAAATAGAGTGACCTGTGCCTGTCCCAACACCTAGAGCTAGTCTCTCATTGGTTCCCCCTCTTCCCGTTCATCCTCAGGACAAATTGCAACGTGTACGGAACAGGAGGTTAAAGGTGCTGATTCTCCAAGGAGGGAGATTGCTAGTAAAGCGGCTGGAATGGCGAACCGGAGCACAAGGAGATGAGAAATGAGGTGCGTTTTAGAAACCTTTCCCGGTCACACGGTGTACCATCTTCTGGGTTTCTCGTGCATGTTTTCGACGTAGGAAGATGCCCTGGAACCTGGAGATTTGGGACCCATGGGATGGGTACCACGCCGTATTACTTTAAAGGGTCTGCGTTAGCTCACCCAACCTCACCAAACCTCTCAGCCCCAAGAGTGTCCACCCTTATGTCTCAATCAGCTGTGGGTCTAGATATGGTCAATCCAGGTGGCATCGCAGCCCCTGAACGAATTTTGTAAGAATTTCTCTCTCTTTCACTGTCTTTGTTTCACGGGTTTTTAAAAGTAATTGATTTTTATAATAGGGTTTAGCTGCTTTGCACTGCTGTGTTTATGCCGCTTTACACCCACTTGACTCACTTACAGAGAGATATCACTACATAGGTTTTAAGATTCTTACTAGTCAGATATATTCCTGGGCGGTGAATAGGGGTTGTTGAGTCCAGTTCACTGAGCAAGGAGTAGGTCTTGTCTATTACATATTGGGTTTATGGAACGGTATCTGAGCTAATTTGAAACCCTTGTTTTATGCATCACCCCACCTCACCTTTCCCGTTAAGCAGCCATAGTGTGTTTTCTAAACGTGCGACTCTGTTCTGTTTTGTAATTCAGTTCAAGGGTAGCGGTTTTTACATTCTCTCTGTAAGTGATATCTTATGATAAGTGTCTTTTTCTGTGTGACTTATTTCACTTAGAATCGTCGTACCTAAATCCACTCATCATGCTGCTCCTAGCCTTATGACGTTGATTTCATGGCTGAGTGATATTCCATTGTACATAAGGACCACAACTTCTTTATCCATTCTTCTCTTTCCTGGGATGTTTAAGGTGTAACGAAGTGGAGGTTCTTGTCAACAGAGCAGCCCTAAACTTTGGGGTGCCTGTGTCTTGCTGATTTTTAGTTTTCCCAATTTATACGCCCATGAGTGGAAGTGCCCTATGCTCTCTAAGCTGAGTTTTTTAGATGTTTCAGGACACACCGTACACTTCTCCAGAGTGGCTGTTGGCAATTTACAGCCCGCCCATCAGCGTAGCAAGGCTCCCATTTCTCCATGGCCTGTCCTGCATTTCTGGTTTTGACACTTTATTCAGCATGGCCCTTTTGACCGATGGGAAGCGAGACTTCTTTGTAGCGCTGATTTGCCTTTCCAGGTTGCTTGGTTGGCCAAAAAGGGCGTATGCGTTTTTTCCTGAATATATTCAGGAAAAAACGCATACGCCCTTTTTGGCCAAGGGCATCATTGTCGAGGTTTTGCCGCTTTTCCTGTGCTTTAAAGGCGATTCGAATCTACCTCCTGAAATCGGTTTCCTGCAATTCTGCCTTGCTTTCAAATCCTCTTCGTAGCCTTCCCTCCATATATTTGTGGACGAGAGTTATCATTTCTAACTCTGCAGGTTTGTGAATTGCAGTGCCCCTGAGCTCCATTTTTCAACTCGCTTTCTTGGGAGCTGGCCGCAAAAGCGCAGGATTGCTTCAGGCCCTATTCTGGCTCCGGGCGGCAGGCTGAGCCTGTGGTTAATTCTGCTTCCTGATGGGAAAATAGAGTGACCTGTGCCTGTCCCAACACCTAGAGCTAGTCTCTCATTGGTTCCCCCTCTTCCCGTTCATCCTCAGGACAAATTGCAACGTGTACGGAACAGGAGGTTAAAGGTGCTGATTCTCCAAGGAGGGAGATTGCTAGTAAAGCGGCTGGAATGGCGAACCGGAGCACAAGGAGATGAGAAATGAGGTGCGTTTTAGAAACCTTTCCCGGTCACACGGTGTACCATCTTCTGGGTTGCTCGTGCATGTTTTCGACGTAGGAAGATGCCCTGGAACCTGGAGATTTGGGACCCATGGGATGGGTACCACGCCGTATTACTTTAAAGGGTCTGCGTTAGCTCACCCAACCTCACCAAACCTCTCAGCCCCAAGAGTGTCCACCCTTATGTCTCAATCAGCTGTGGGTCTAGATATGGTCAATCCAGGTGGCATCGCAGCCCCTGAACGAATTTTGTAAGAATTTCTCTCTCTTTCACTGTCTTTGTTTCACGGGTTTTTAAAAGTAATTGATTTTTATAATAGGGTTTAGCTGCTTTGCACTGCTGTGTTTATGCCGCTTTACACCCACTTGACTCACTTACAGAGAGATATCACTACATAGGTTTTAAGATTCTTACTAGTCAGATATATTCTTGGGCGGTGAATAGGGGTTGTTGAGTCCAGTTCACTGAGCAAGGAGTAGGTCTTGTCTATTACATATTGGGTTTATGGAACGGTATCTGAGCTAATTTGAAACCCTTGTTTTATGCATCACCCCACCTCACCTTTCCCGTTAAGCAGCCATAGTGTGTTTTCTAAACGTGCGACTCTGTTCTGTTTTGTAATTCAGTTCAAGGGTAGCGGTTTTTACATTCCCTCTGTAAGTGATATCTTATGATAAGTGTCTTTTTCTGTGTGACTTATTTCACTTAGAATCGTCGTACCTAAATCCACTCATCATGCTGCTCCTAGCCTTATGACGTTGATTTCATGGCTGAGTGATATTCCATTGTACATAAGGACCACAACTTCTTTATCCATTCTTCTCTTTCCTGGGATGTTTAAGGTGTAACGAAGTGGAGGTTCTTGTCAACAGAGCAGCCCTAAACTTTGGGGTGCCTGTGTCTTGCTGATTTTTAGTTTTCCCAATTTATACGCCCATGAGTGGAAGTGCCCTATGCTCTCTAAGCTGAGTTTTTTAGATGTTTCAGGACACACCGTACACTTCTCCAGAGTGGCTGTTGGCAATTAACAGCCCACCCATCAGCGTAGCAAGGCTCCCATTTCTCCATGGCCTGTCCTGCATTTCTGGTTTTGACACTTTATTCAGCATGGCCCTTTTGACCGATGGGAAGCGAGACTTCTTTGTAGCGCTGATTTGCCTTTCCAGGTTGCTTGGTTGGCCAAAAAGGGCGTATGCGTTTTTTCCTGAATATATTCAGGAAAAAACGCATACGCCCTTTTTGGCCAAGGGCATCATTGTCGAGGTTTTGCCGCTTTTCCTGTGCTTTAAAGGCGATTCGAATCTACCTCCTGAAATCGGTTTCCTGCAATTCTGCCTTGCTTTCAAATCCTCTTCGTAGCCTTCCCTCCATATATTTGTGGACGAGAGTTATCATTTCTAACTCTGCAGGTTTGTGAATTGCAGTGCCCCTGAGCTCCATTTTTCAACTCGCTTTCTTGGGAGCTGGCCGCAAAAGTGCAGGATTGCTTCAGGCCCTATTCTGGCTCCGGGCGGCAGGCTGAGCCTGTGGTTAATTCTGCTTCCTGATGGGAAAATAGAGTGACCTGTGCCTGTCCCAACACCTAGAGCTAGTCTCTCATTGGTTCCCCCTCTTCCCGTTCATCCTCAGGACAAATTGCAACGTGTACGGAACAGGAGGTTAAAGGTGCTGATTCTCCAAGGAGGGAGATTGCTAGTAAAGCGGCTGGAATGGCGAACCGGAGCACAAGGAGATGAGAAATGAGGTGCGTTTTAGAAACCTTTCCCGGTCACACGGTGTACCATCTTCTGGGTTGCTCGTGCATGTTTTCGACGTAGGAAGATGCCCTGGAACCTGGAGATTTGGGACCCATGGGATGGGTACCACGCCGTATTACTTTAAAGGGTCTGCGTTAGCTCACCCAACCTCACCAAACCTCTCAGCCCCAAGAGTGTCCACCCTTATGTCTCAGTCATCTGTGGGTCTAGATATGGTCAATCCAGCTGGCATCGCAGCCCCTGAACGAATTTTGTAAGAATTTCTCTCTCTTTCACTGTCTTTGTTTCACGGGTTTTTAAAAGTAATTGATTTTTATAATGGGGTTTAGCTGCTTTGCACTGCTGTGTTTATGCCGCTTTACACCTACTTGACTCACTTACAGAGAGATATCAATACATAGGTTTTAAGATTCTTACTAGTCAGATATATTCTTGGGCGGTGAATAGGGGTTGTTGAGTCCAGTTCACTGAGCAAGGAGTAGGTCTTGTCTATTACATATTGGGTTTATGGAACGGTATCTGAGCTAATTTGAAACCCTTGTTTTATGCATCACCCCACCTCACCTTTCCCGTTAAGCAGCCATAGTGTGTTTTCTAAACGTGCGACTCTGTTCTGTTTTGTAATTCAGTTCAAGGGTAGCGGTTTTTACATTCCCTCTGTAAGTGATATCTTATGATAAGTGTCTTTTTCTGTGTGACTTATTTCACTTAGAATCGTCGTACCTAAATCCACTCATCATGCTGCTCCTAGCCTTATGACGTTGATTTCATGGCTGAGTGATATTCCATTGTACATAAGGACCACAACTTCTTTATCCATTCTTCTCTTTCCTGGGATGTTTAAGGTGTAACGAAGTGGAGGTTCTTGTCAACAGAGCAGCCCTAAACTTTGGGGTGCCTGTGTCTTGCTGATTTTTAGTTTTCCCAATTTATACGCCCATGAGTGGAAGTGCCCTATGCTCTCTAAGCTGAGTTTTTTAGATGTTTCAGGACACACCGTACACTTCTCCAGAGTGGCTGTTGGCAATTTACAGCCCGCCCATCAGCGTAGCAAGGCTCCCATTTCTCCATGGCCTGTCCTGCATTTCTGGTTTTGACACTTTATTCAGCATGGCCCTTTTGACCGATGGGAAGCGAGACTTCTTTGTAGCGCTGATTTGCCTTTCCAGGTTGCTTGGTTGGCCAAAAAGGGCGTATGCGTTTTTTCCTGAATATATTCAGGAAAAAACGCATACGCCCTTTTTGGCCAAGGGCATCATTGTCGAGGTTTTGCCGCTTTTCCTGTGCTTTAAAGGCAATTCGAATCTACCTCCTGAAATCGGTTTCCTGCAATTCTGCCTTGCTTTCAAATCCTCTTCGTAGCCTTCCCTCCATATATTTGTGGACGAGAGTTATCATTTCTAACTCTGCAGGTTTGTGAATTGCAGTGCCCCTGAGCTCCATTTTTCAACTCGCTTTCTTGGGAGCTGGCCGCAAAAGCGCAGGATTGCTTCAGGCCCTATTCTGGCTCCGGGCGGCAGGCTGAGCCTGTGGTTAATTCTGCTTCCTGATGGGAAAATAGAGTGACCTGTGCCTGTCCCAACACCTAGAGCTAGTCTCTCATTGGTTCCCCCTCTTCCCGTTCATCCTCAGGACAAATTGCAACGTGTACGGAACAGGAGGTTAAAGGTGCTGATTCTCCAAGGAGGGAGATTGCTAGTAAAGCGGCTGGAATGGCGAACCGGAGCACAAGGAGATGAGAAATGAGGTGCGTTTTAGAAACCTTTCCCGGTCACACGGTGTACCATCTTCTGGGTTTCTCGTGCATGTTTTCGACGCAGGAAGATGCCCTGGAACCTGGAGATTTGGGACCCATGGGATGGGTACCACGCCGTATTACTTTAAAGGGTCTGCGTTAGCTCACCCAACCTCACCAAACCTCTCAGCCCCAAGAGTGTCCACCCTTATGTCTCAATCAGCTGTGGGTCTAGATATGGTCAATCCAGGTGGCATCGCAGCCCCTGAACGAATTTTGTAAGAATTTCTCTCTCTTTCACTGTCTTTGTTTCACGGGTTTTTAAAAGTAATTGATTTTTATAATAGGGTTTAGCTGCTTTGCACTGCTGTGTTTATGCCGCTTTACACCCACTTGACTCACTTACAGAGAGATATCAATACATAGGTTTTAAGATTCTTACTAGTCAGATATATTCCTGGGCGGTGAATAGGGGTTGTTGAGTCCAGTTCACTGAGCAAGGAGTAGGTCTTGTCTATTACATATTGGGTTTATGGAACGGTATCTGAGCTAATTTGAAACCCTTGTTTTATGCATCACCCCACCTCACCTTTCCCGTTAAGCAGCCATAGTGTGTTTTCTAAACGTGCGACTCTGTTCTGTTTTGTAATTCAGTTCAAGGGTAGCGGTTTTTACATTCTCTCTGTAAGTGATATCTTATGATAAGTGTCTTTTTCTGTGTGACTTATTTCACTTAGAATCGTCGTACCTAAATCCACTCATCATGCTGCTCCTAGCCTTATGACGTTGATTTCATGGCTGAGTGATATTCCATTGTACATAAGGACCACAACTTCTTTATCCATTCTTCTCTTTCCTGGGATGTTTAAGGTGTAACGAAGTGGAGGTTCTTGTCAACAGAGCAGCCCTAAACTTTGGGGTGCCTGTGTCTTGCTGATTTTTAGTTTTCCCAATTTATACGCCCATGAGTGGAAGTGCCCTATGCTCTCTAAGCTGAGTTTTTTAGATGTTTCAGGACACACCGTACACTTCTCCAGAGTGGCTGTTGGCAATTTACAGCCCGCCCATCAGCGTAGCAAGGCTCCCATTTCTCCATGGCCTGTCCTGCATTTCTGGTTTTGACACTTTATTCAGCATGGCCCTTTTGACCGATGGGAAGCGAGACTTCTTTGTAGCGCTGATTTGCCTTTCCAGGTTGCTTGGTTGGCCAAAAAGGGCGTATGCGTTTTTTCCTGAATATATTCAGGAAAAAACGCATACGCCCTTTTTGGCCAAGGGCATCATTGTCGAGGTTTTGCCGCTTTTCCTGTGCTTTAAAGGCGATTCGAATCTACCTCCTGAAATCGGTTTCCTGCAATTCTGCCTTGCTTTCAAATCCTCTTCGTAGCCTTCCCTCCATATATTTGTGGACGAGAGTTATCATTTCTAACTCTGCAGGTTTGTGAATTGCAGTGCCCCTGAGCTCCATTTTTCAACTCGCTTTCTTGGGAGCTGGCCGCAAAAGCGCAGGATTGCTTCAGGCCCTATTCTGGCTCCGGGCGGCAGGCTGAGCCTGTGGTTAATTCTTCTTCCTGATGGGAAAATAGAGTGACCTGTGCCTGTCCCAACACCTAGAGCTAGTCTCTCATTGGTTCCCCCTCTTCCCGTTCATCCTCAGGACAAATTGCAACGTGTACGGAACAGGAGGTTAAAGGTGCTGATTCTCCAAGGAGGGAGATTGCTAGTAAAGCGGCTGGAATGGCGAACCGGAGCACAAGGAGATGAGAAATGAGGTGCGTTTTAGAAACCTTTCCCGGTCACACGGTGTACCATCTTCTGGGTTGCTCGTGCATGTTTTCGACGTAGGAAGATGCCCTTGAACCTGGAGATTTGGGACCCATGGGATGGGTACCACGCCGTATTACTTTAAAGGGTCTGCGTTAGCTCACCCAACCTCACCAAACCTCTCAGCCCCAAGAGTGTCCACCCTTATGTCTCAATCAGCTGTGGGTCTAGATATCGTCAATCCAGGTGGCATCGCAGCCCCTGAACGAATTTTGTAAGAATTTCTCTCTCTTTCACTGTCTTTGTTTCACGGGTTTTTAAAAGTAATTGATTTTTATAATAGGGTTTAGCTGCTTTGCACTGCTGTGTTTATGCCGCTTTACACCCACTTGACTCACTTACAGAGAGATATCAATACATAGGTTTTAAGATTCTTACTAGTCAGATATATTCTTGGGCGGTGAATAGGGGTTGTTGAGTCCAGTTCACTGAGCAAGGAGTAGGTCTTGTCTATTACATATTGGGTTTATGGAACGGTATCTGAGCTAATTTGAAACCCTTGTTTTATGCATCACCCCACCTCACCTTTCCCGTTAAGCAGCCATAGTGTGTTTTCTAAACGTGCGACTCTGTTCTGTTTTGTAATTCAGTTCAAGGGTAGCGGTTTTTACATTCCCTCTGTAAGTGATATCTTATGATAAGTGTCTTTTTCTGTGTGACTTATTTCACTTAGAATCGTCGTACCTAAATCCACTCATCATGCTGCTCCTAGCCTTATGACGTTGATTTCATGGCTGAGTGATATTCCATTGTACATAAGGACCACAACTTCTTTATCCATTCTTCTCTTTCCTGGGATGTTTAAGGTGTAACGAAGTGGAGGTTCTTGTCAACAGAGCAGCCCTAAACTTTGGGGTGCCTGTGTCTTGCTGATTTTTAGTTTTCCCAATTTATACGCCCATGAGTGGAAGTGCCCTATGCTCTCTAAGCTGAGTTTTTTAGATGTTTCAGGACACACCGTACACTTCTCCAGAGTGGCTGTTGGCAATTAACAGCCCGCCCATCAGCGTAGCAAGGCTCCCATTTCTCCATGGCCTGTCCTGCATTTCTGGTTTTGACACTTTATTCAGCATGGCCCTTTTGACCGATGGGAAGCGAGACTTCTTTGTAGCGCTGATTTGCCTTTCCAGGTTGCTTGGTTGGCCAAAAAGGGCGTATGCGTTTTTTCCTGAATATATTCAGGAAAAAACGCATACGCCCTTTTTGGCCAAGGGCATCATTGTCGAGGTTTTGCCGCTTTTCCTGTGCTTTAAAGGCGATTCGAATCTACCTCCTGAAATCGGTTTCCTGCAATTCTGCCTTGCTTTCAAATCCTCTTCGTAGCCTTCCCTCCATATATTTGTGGACGAGAGTTATCATTTCTAACTCTGCAGGTTTGTGAATTGCAGTGCCCCTGAGCTCCATTTTTCAACTCGCTTTCTTGGGAGCTGGCCGCAAAAGCGCAGGATTGCTTCAGGCCCTATTCTGGCTCCGGGCGGCAGGCTGAGCCTGTGGTTAATTCTTCTTCCTGATGGGAAAATAGAGTGACCTGTGCCTGTCCCAACACCTAGAGCTAGTCTCTCATTGGTTCCCCCTCTTCCCGTTCATCCTCAGGACAAATTGCAACGTGTACGGAACAGGAGGTTAAAGGTGCTGATTCTCCAAGGAGGGAGATTGCTAGTAAAGCGGCTGGAATGGCGAACCGGAGCACAAGGAGATGAGAAATGAGGTGCGTTTTAGAAACCTTTCCCGGTCACACGGTGTACCATCTTCTGGGTTTCTCGTGCATGTTTTCGACGTAGGAAGATGCCCTGGAACCTGGAGATTTGGGACCCATGGGATGGGTACCACGCCGTATTACTTTAAAGGGTCTGCGTTAGCTCACCCAACCTCACCAAACCTCTCAGCCCCAAGAGTGTCCACCCTTATGTCTCAATCAGCTGTGGGTCTAGATATGGTCAATCCAGGTGGCATCGCAGCCCCTGAACGAATTTTGTAAGAATTTCTCTCTCTTTCACTGTCTTTGTTTCACGGGTTTTTAAAAGTAATTGATTTTTATAATAGGGTTTAGCTGCTTTGCACTGCTGTGTTTATGCCGCTTTACACCCACTTGACTCACTTACAGAGAGATATCAATACATAGGTTTTAAGATTCTTACTAGTCAGATATATTCTTGGGCGGTGAATAGGGGTTGTTGAGTCCAGTTCACTGAGCAAGGAGTAGGTCTTGTCTATTACATATTGGGTTTATGGAACGGTATCTGAGCTAATTTGAAACCCTTGTTTTATGCATCACCCCACCTCACCTTTCCCGTTAAGCAGCCATAGTGTGTTTTCTAAACGTGCGACTCTGTTCTGTTTTGTAATTCAGTTCAAGGGTAGCGGTTTTTACATTCCCTCTGTAAGTGATATCTTATGATAAGTGTCTTTTTCTGTGTGACTTATTTCACTTAGAATCGTCGTACCTAAATCCACTCATCATGCTGCTCCTAGCCTTATGACGTTGATTTCATGGCTGAGTGATATTCCATTGTACATAAGGACCACAACTTCTTTATCCATTCTTCTCTTTCCTGGGATGTTTAAGGTGTAACGAAGTGGAGGTTCTTGTCAACAGAGCAGCCCTAAACTTTGGGGTGCCTGTGTCTTGCTGATTTTTAGTTTTCCCAATTTATACGCCCATGAGTGGAAGTGCCCTATGCTCTCTAAGCTGAGTTTTTTAGATGTTTCAGGACACACCGTACACTTCTCCAGAGTGGCTGTTGGCAATTTACAGCCCGCCCATCAGCGTAGCAAGGCTCCCATTTCTCCATGGCCTGTCCTGCATTTCTGGTTTTGACACTTTATTCAGCATGGCCCTTTTGACCGATGGGAAGCGAGACTTCTTTGTAGCGCTGATTTGCCTTTCCAGGTTGCTTGGTTGGCCAAAAAGGGCGTATGCGTTTTTTCCTGAATATATTCAGGAAAAAACGCATACGCCCTTTTTGGCCAAGGGCATCATTGTCGAGGTTTTGCCGCTTTTCCTGTGCTTTAAAGGCAATTCGAATCTACCTCCTGAAATCGGTTTCCTGCAATTCTGCCTTGCTTTCAAATCCTCTTCGTAGCCTTCCCTCCATATATTTGTGGACGAGAGTTATCATTTCTAACTCTGCAGGTTTGTGAATTGCAGTGCCCCTGAGCTCCATTTTTCAACTCGCTTTCTTGGGAGCTGGCCGCAAAAGCGCAGGATTGCTTCAGGCCCTATTCTGGCTCCGGGCGGCAGGCTGAGCCTGTGGTTAATTCTGCTTCCTGATGGGAAAATAGAGTGACCTGTGCCTGTCCCAACACCTAGAGCTAGTCTCTCATTGGTTCCCCCTCTTCCCGTTCATCCTCAGGACAAATTGCAACGTGTACGGAACAGGAGGTTAAAGGTGCTGATTCTCCAAGGAGGGAGATTGCTAGTAAAGCGGCTGGAATGGCGAACCGGAGCACAAGGAGATGAGAAATGAGGTGCGTTTTAGAAACCTTTCCCGGTCACACGGTGTACCATCTTCTGGGTTGCTCGTGCATGTTTTCGACGTAGGAAGATGCCCTGGAACCTGGAGATTTGGGACCCATGGGATGGGTACCACGCCGTATTACTTTAAAGGGTCTGCGTTAGCTCACCCAACCTCACCAAACCTCTCAGCCCCAAGAGTGTCCACCCTTATGTCTCAATCAGCTGTGGGTCTAGATATCGTCAATCCAGGTGGCATCGCAGCCCCTGAACGAATTTTGTAAGAATTTCTCTCTCTTTCACTGTCTTTGTTTCACGGGTTTTTAAAAGTAATTGATTTTTATAATAGGGTTTAGCTGCTTTGCACTGCTGTGTTTATGCCGCTTTACACCCACTTGACTCACTTACAGAGAGATATCAATACATAGGTTTTAAGATTCTTACTAGTCAGATATATTCTTGGGCGGTGAATAGGGGTTGTTGAGTCCAGTTCACTGAGCAAGGAGTAGGTCTTGTCTATTACATATTGGGTTTATGGAACGGTATCTGAGCTAATTTGAAACCCTTGTTTTATGCATCACCCCACCTCACCTTTCCCGTTAAGCAGCCATAGTGTGTTTTCTAAACGTGCGACTCTGTTCTGTTTTGTAATTCAGTTCAAGGGTAGCGGTTTTTACATTCCCTCTGTAAGTGATATCTTATGATAAGTGTCTTTTTCTGTGTGACTTATTTCACTTAGAATCGTCGTACCTAAATCCACTCATCATGCTGCTCCTAGCCTTATGACGTTGATTTCATGGCTGAGTGATATTCCATTGTACATAAGGACCACAACTTCTTTATCCATTCTTCTCTTTCCTGGGATGTTTAAGGTGTAACGAAGTGGAGGTTCTTGTCAACAGAGCAGCCCTAAACTTTGGGGTGCCTGTGTCTTGCTGATTTTTAGTTTTCCCAATTTATACGCCCATGAGTGGAAGTGCCCTATGCTCTCTAAGCTGAGTTTTTTAGATGTTTCAGGACACACCGTACACTTCTCCAGAGTGGCTGTTGGCAATTAACAGCCCGCCCATCAGCGTAGCAAGGCTCCCATTTCTCCATGGCCTGTCCTGCATTTCTGGTTTTGACACTTTATTCAGCATGGCCCTTTTGACCGATGGGAAGCGAGACTTCTTTGTAGCGCTGATTTGCCTTTCCAGGTTGCTTGGTTGGCCAAAAAGGGCGTATGCGTTTTTTCCTGAATATATTCAGGAAAAAACGCATACGCCCTTTTTGGCCAAGGGCATCATTGTCGAGGTTTTGCCGCTTTTCCTGTGCTTTAAAGGCGATTCGAATCTACCTCCTGAAATCGGTTTCCTGCAATTCTGCCTTGCTTTCAAATCCTCTTCGTAGCCTTCCCTCCATATATTTGTGGACGAGAGTTATCATTTCTAACTCTGCAGGTTTGTGAATTGCAGTGCCTCTGAGCTCCATTTTTCAACTCGCTTTCTTGGGAGCTGGCCGCAAAAGCGCAGGATTGCTTCAGGCCCTATTCTGGCTCCGGGCGGCAGGCTGAGCCTGTGGTTAATTCTTCTTCCTGATGGGAAAATAGAGTGACCTGTGCCTGTCCCAACACCTAGAGCTAGTCTCTCATTGGTTCCCCCTCTTCCCGTTCATCCTCAGGACAAATTGCAACGTGTACGGAACAGGAGGTTAAAGGTGCTGATTCTCCAAGGAGGGAGATTGCTAGTAAAGCGGCTGGAATGGCGAACCGGAGCACAAGGAGATGAGAAATGAGGTGCGTTTTAGAAACCTTTCCCGGTCACACGGTGTACCATCTTCTGGGTTTCTCGTGCATGTTTTCGACGTAGGAAGATGCCCTGGAACCTGGAGATTTGGGACCCATGGGATGGGTACCACGCCGTATTACTTTAAAGGGTCTGCGTTAGCTCACCCAACCTCACCAAACCTCTCAGCCCCAAGAGTGTCCACCCTTATGTCTCAATCAGCTGTGGGTCTAGATATGGTCAATCCAGGTGGCATCGCAGCCCCTGAACGAATTTTGTAAGAATTTCTCTCTCTTTCACTGTCTTTGTTTCACGGGTTTTTAAAAGTAATTGATTTTTATAATAGGGTTTAGCTGCTTTGCACTGCTGTGTTTATGCCGCTTTACACCCACTTGACTCACTTACAGAGAGATATCAATACATAGGTTTTAAGATTCTTACTAGTCAGATATATTCTTGGGCGGTGAATAGGGGTTGTTGAGTCCAGTTCACTGAGCAAGGAGTAGGTCTTGTCTATTACATATTGGGTTTATGGAACGGTATCTGAGCTAATTTGAAACCCTTGTTTTATGCATCACCCCACCTCACCTTTCCCGTTAAGCAGCCATAGTGTGTTTTCTAAACGTGCGACTCTGTTCTGTTTTGTAATTCAGTTCAAGGGTAGCGGTTTTTACATTCCCTCTGTAAGTGATATCTTATGATAAGTGTCTTTTTCTGTGTGACTTATTTCACTTAGAATCGTCGTACCTAAATCCACTCATCATGCTGCTCCTAGCCTTATGACGTTGATTTCATGGCTGAGTGATATTCCATTGTACATAAGGACCACAACTTCTTTATCCATTCTTCTCTTTCCTGGGATGTTTAAGGTGTAACGAAGTGGAGGTTCTTGTCAACAGAGCAGCCCTAAACTTTGGGGTGCCTGTGTCTTGCTGATTTTTAGTTTTCCCAATTTATACGCCCATGAGTGGAAGTGCCCTATGCTCTCTAAGCTGAGTTTTTTAGATGTTTCAGGACACACCGTACACTTCTCCAGAGTGGCTGTTGGCAATTTACAGCCCGCCCATCAGCGTAGCAAGGCTCCCATTTCTCCATGGCCTGTCCTGCATTTCTGGTTTTGACACTTTATTCAGCATGGCCCTTTTGACCGATGGGAAGCGAGACTTCTTTGTAGCGCTGATTTGCCTTTCCAGGTTGCTTGGTTGGCCAAAAAGGGCGTATGCGTTTTTTCCTGAATATATTCAGGAAAAAACGCATACGCCCTTTTTGGCCAAGGGCATCATTGTCGAGGTTTTGCCGCTTTTCCTGTGCTTTAAAGGCAATTCGAATCTACCTCCTGAAATCGGTTTCCTGCAATTCTGCCTTGCTTTCAAATCCTCTTCGTAGCCTTCCCTCCATATATTTGTGGACGAGAGTTATCATTTCTAACTCTGCAGGTTTGTGAATTGCAGTGCCCCTGAGCTCCATTTTTCAACTCGCTTTCTTGGGAGCTGGCCGCAAAAGCGCAGGATTGCTTCAGGCCCTATTCTGGCTCCGGGCGGCAGGCTGAGCCTGTGGTTAATTCTTCTTCCTGATGGGAAAATAGAGTGACCTGTGCCTGTCCCAACACCTAGAGCTAGTCTCTCATTGGTTCCCCCTCTTCCCGTTCATCCTCAGGACAAATTGCAACGTGTACGGAACAGGAGGTTAAAGGTGCTGATTCTCCAAGGAGGGAGATTGCTAGTAAAGCGGCTGGAATGGCGAACCGGAGCACAAGGAGATGAGAAATGAGGTGCGTTTTAGAAACCTTTCCCGGTCACACGGTGTACCATCTTCTGGGTTGCTCGTGCATGTTTTCGACGTAGGAAGATGCCCTGGAACCTGGAGATTTGGGACCCATGGGATGGGTACCACGCCGTATTACTTTAAAGGGTCTGCGTTAGCTCACCCAACCTCACCAAACCTCTCAGCCCCAAGAGTGTCCACCCTTATGTCTCAATCAGCTGTGGGTCTAGATATGGTCAATCCAGGTGGCATCGCAGCCCCTGAACGAATTTTGTAAGAATTTCTCTCTCTTTCACTGTCTTTGTTTCACGGGTTTTTAAAAGTAATTGATTTTTATAATAGGGTTTAGCTGCTTTGCACTGCTGTGTTTATGCCGCTTTACACCCACTTGACTCACTTACAGAGAGATATCACTACATAGGTTTTAAGATTCTTACTAGTCAGATATATTCTTGGGCGGTGAATAGGGGTTGTTGAGTCCAGTTCACTGAGCAAGGAGTAGGTCTTGTCTATTACATATTGGGTTTATGGAACGGTATCTGAGCTAATTTGAAACCCTTGTTTTATGCATCACCCCACCTCACCTTTCCCGTTAAGCAGCCATAGTGTGTTTTCTAAACGTGCGACTCTGTTCTGTTTTGTAATTCAGTTCAAGGGTAGCGGTTTTTACATTCCCTCTGTAAGTGATATCTTATGATAAGTGTCTTTTTCTGTGTGACTTATTTCACTTAGAATCGTCGTACCTAAATCCACTCATCATGCTGCTCCTAGCCTTATGACGTTGATTTCATGGCTGAGTGATATTCCATTGTACATAAGGACCACAACTTCTTTATCCATTCTTCTCTTTCCTGGGATGTTTAAGGTGTAACGAAGTGGAGGTTCTTGTCAACAGAGCAGCCCTAAACTTTGGGGTGCCTGTGTCTTGCTGATTTTTAGTTTTCCCAATTTATACGCCCATGAGTGGAAGTGCCCTATGCTCTCTAAGCTGAGTTTTTTAGATGTTTCAGGACACACCGTACACTTCTCCAGAGTGGCTGTTGGCAATTAACAGCCCGCCCATCAGCGTAGCAAGGCTCCCATTTCTCCATGGCCTGTCCTGCATTTCTGGTTTTGACACTTTATTCAGCATGGCCCTTTTGACCGATGGGAAGCGAGACTTCTTTGTAGCGCTGATTTGCCTTTCCAGGTTGCTTGGTTGGCCAAAAAGGGCGTATGCGTTTTTTCCTGAATCTATTCAGGAAAAAACGCATACGCCCTTTTTGGCCAAGGGCATCATTGTCGAGGTTTTGCCGCTTTTCCTGTGCTTTAAAGGCGATTCGAATCTACCTCCTGAAATCGGTTTCCTGCAATTCTGCCTTGCTTTCAAATCCTCTTCGTAGCCTTCCCTCCATATATTTGTGGACGAGAGTTATCATTTCTAACTCTGCAGGTTTGTGAATTGCAGTGCCCCTGAGCTCCATTTTTCAACTCGCTTTCTTGGGAGCTGGCCGCAAAAGTGCAGGATTGCTTCAGGCCCTATTCTGGCTCCGGGCGGCAGGCTGAGCCTGTGGTTAATTCTTCTTCCTGATGGGAAAATAGAGTGACCTGTGCCTGTCCCAACACCTAGAGCTAGTCTCTCATTGGTTCCCCCTCTTCCCGTTCATCCTCAGGACAAATTGCAACGTGTACGGAACAGGAGGTTAAAGGTGCTGATTCTCCAAGGAGGGAGATTGCTAGTAAAGCGGCTGGAATGGCGAACCGGAGCACAAGGAGATGAGAAATGAGGTGCGTTTTAGAAACCTTTCCCGGTCACACGGTGTACCATCTTCTGGGTTGCTCGTGCATGTTTTCGACGTAGGAAGATGCCCTGGAACCTGGAGATTTGGGACCCATGGGATGGGTACCACGCCGTATTACTTTAAAGGGTCTGCGTTAGCTCACCCAACCTCACCAAACCTCTCAGCCCCAAGAGTGTCCACCCTTATGTCTCAGTCATCTGTGGGTCTAGATATGGTCAATCCAGCTGGCATCGCAGCCCCTGAACGAATTTTGTAAGAATTTCTCTCTCTTTCACTGTCTTTGTTTCACGGGTTTTTAAAAGTAATTGATTTTTATAATGGGGTTTAGCTGCTTTGCACTGCTGTGTTTATGCCGCTTTACACCTATTTGACTCACTTACAGAGATATATCACTACATAGGTTTTAAGATTCTTACTAGTCAGATATATTCTTGGGCGGTGAATAGGGGTTGTTGAGTCCAGTTCACTGAGCAAGGAGTAGGTCTTGTCTATTACATATTGGGTTTATGGAACGGTATCTGAGCTAATTTGAAACCCTTGTTTTATGCATCACCCCACCTCACCTTTCCCGTTAAGCAGCCATAGTGTGTTTTCTAAACGTGCGACTCTGTTCTGTTTTGTAATTCAGTTCAAGGGTAGCGGTTTTTACATTCCCTCTGTAAGTGATATCTTATGATAAGTGTCTTTTTCTGTGTGACTTATTTCACTTAGAATGGTCGTACCTAAATCCACTCATCATGCTGCTCCTAGCCTTATGACGTTGATTTCATGGCTGAGTGATATTCCATTGTACATAAGGACCACAACTTCTTTATCCATTCTTCTCTTTCCTGGGATGTTTAAGGTGTAACGAAGTGGAGGTTCTTGTCAACAGAGCAGCCCTAAACTTTGGGGTGCCTGTGTCTTGCTGATTTTTAGTTTTCCCAATTTATACGCCCATGAGTGGAAGTGCCCTATGCTCTCTAAGCTGAGTTTTTTAGATGTTTCAGGACACACCGTACACTTCTCCAGAGTGGCTGTTGGCAATTTACAGCCCGCCCATCAGCGTAGCAAGGCTCCCATTTCTCCATGGCCTGTCCTGCATTTCTGGTTTTGACACTTTATTCAGCATGGCCCTTTTGACCGATGGGAAGCGAGACTTCTTTGTAGCGCTGATTTGCCTTTCCAGGTTGCTTGGTTGGCCAAAAAGGGCGTATGCGTTTTTTCCTGAATATATTCAGGAAAAAACGCATACGCCCTTTTTGGCCAAGGGCATCATTGTCGAGGTTTTGCCGCTTTTCCTGTGCTTTAAAGGCGATTCGAATCTACCTCCTGAAATCGGTTTCCTGCAATTCTGCCTTGCTTTCAAATCCTCTTCGTAGCCTTCCCTCCATATATTTGTGGACGAGAGTTATCATTTCTAACTCTGCAGGTTTGTGAATTGCAGTGCCCCTGAGCTCCATTTTTCAACTCGCTTTCTTGGGAGCTGGCCGCAAAAGCGCAGGATTGCTTCAGGCCCTATTCTGGCTCCGGGCGGCAGGCTGAGCCTGTGGTTAATTCTGCTTCCTGATGGGAAAATAGAGTGACCTCTGCCTGTCCCAACACCTAGAGCTAGTCTCTCATTGGTTCCCCCTCTTCCCGTTCATCCTCAGGACAAATTGCAACGTGTACGGAACAGGAGGTTAAAGGTGCTGATTCTCCAAGGAGGGAGATTGCTAGTAAAGCGGCTGGAATGGCGAACCGGAGCACAAGGAGATGAGAAATGAGGTGCGTTTTAGAAACCTTTCCCGGTCACACGGTGTACCATCTTCTGGGTTTCTCGTGCATGTTTTCGACGTAGGAAGATGCCCTTGAACCTGGAGATTTGGGACCCATGGGATGGGTACCACGCCGTATTACTTTAAAGGGTCTGCGTTAGCTCACCCAACCTCACCAAACCTCTCAGCCCCAAGAGTGTCCACCCTTATGTCTCAATCAGCTGTGGGTCTAGATATGGTCAATCCAGGTGGCATCGCAGCCCCTGAACGAATTTTGTAAGAATTTCTCTCTCTTTCACTGTCTTTGTTTCACGGGTTTTTAAAAGTAATTGATTTTTATAATAGGGTTTAGCTGCTTTGCACTGCTGTGTTTATGCCGCTTTACACCCACTTGACTCACTTACAGAGAGATATCAATACATAGGTTTTAAGATTCTTACTAGTCAGATATATTCCTGGGCGGTGAATAGGGGTTGTTGAGTCCAGTTCACTGAGCAAGGAGTAGGTCTTGTCTATTACATATTGGGTTTATGGAACGGTATCTGAGCTAATTTGAAACCCTTGTTTTATGCATCACCCCACCTCACCTTTCCCGTTAAGCAGCCATAGTGTGTTTTCTAAACGTGCGACTCTGTTCTGTTTTGTAATTCAGTTCAAGGGTAGCGGTTTTTACATTCTCTCTGTAAGTGATATCTTATGATAAGTGTCTTTTTCTGTGTGACTTATTTCACTTAGATTCGTCGTACCTAAATCCACTCATCATGCTGCTCCTAGCCTTATGACGTTGATTTCATGGCTGAGTGATATTCCATTGTACATAAGGACCACAACTTCTTTATCCATTCTTCTCTTTCCTGGGATGTTTAAGGTGTAACGAAGTGGAGGTTCTTGTCAACAGAGCAGCCCTAAACTTTGGGGTGCCTGTGTCTTGCTGATTTTTAGTTTTCCCAATTTATACGCCCATGAGTGGAAGTGCCCTATGCTCTCTAAGCTGAGTTTTTTAGATGTTTCAGGACACACCGTACACTTCTCCAGAGTGGCTGTTGGCAATTTACAGCCCGCCCATCAGCGTAGCAAGGCTCCCATTTCTCCATGGCCTGTCCTGCATTTCTGGTTTTGACACTTTATTCAGCATGGCCCTTTTGACCGATGGGAAGCGAGACTTCTTTGTAGCGCTGATTTGCCTTTCCAGGTTGCTTGGTTGGCCAAAAAGGGCGTATGCGTTTTTTCCTGAATATATTCAGGAAAAAACGCATACGCCCTTTTTGGCCAAGGGCATCATTGTCGAGGTTTTGCCGCTTTTCCTGTGCTTTAAAGGCGATTCGAATCTACCTCCTGAAATCGGTTTCCTGCAATTCTGCCTTGCTTTCAAATCCTCTTCGTAGCCTTCCCTCCATATATTTGTGGACGAGAGTTATCATTTCTAACTCTGCAGGTTTGTGAATTGCAGTGCCCCTGAGCTCCATTTTTCAACTCGCTTTCTTGGGAGCTGGCCGCAAAAGCGCAGGATTGCTTCAGGCCCTATTCTGGCTCCGGGCAGCAGGCTGAGCCTGTGGTTAATTCTGCTTCCTGATGGGAAAATAGAGTGACCTCTGCCTGTCCCAACACCTAGAGCTAGTCTCTCATTGGTTCCCCCTCTTCCCGTTCATCCTCAGGACAAATTGCAACGTGTACGGAACAGGAGGTTAAAGGTGCTGATTCTCCAAGGAGGGAGATTGCTAGTAAAGCGGCTGGAATGGCGAACCGGAGCACAAGGAGATGAGAAATGAGGTGCGTTTTAGAAACCTTTCCCGGTCACACGGTGTACCATCTTCTGGGTTTCTCGTGCATGTTTTCGACGTAGGAAGATGCCCTTGAACCTGGAGATTTGGGACCCATGGGATGGGTACCACGCCGTATTACTTTAAAGGGTCTGCGTTAGCTCACCCAACCTCACCAAACCTCTCAGCCCCAAGAGTGTCCACCCTTATGTCTCAATCAGCTGTGGGTCTAGATATGGTCAATCCAGGTGGCATCGCAGCCCCTGAACGAATTTTGTAAGAATTTCTCTCTCTTTCACTGTCTTTGTTTCACGGGTTTTTAAAAGTAATTGATTTTTATAATAGGGTTTAGCTGCTTTGCACTGCTGTGTTTATGCCGCTTTACACCCACTTGACTCACTTACAGAGAGATATCAATACATAGGTTTTAAGATTCTTACTAGTCAGATATATTCCTGGGCGGTGAATAGGGGTTGTTGAGTCCAGTTCACTGAGCAAGGAGTAGGTCTTGTCTATTACATATTGGGTTTATGGAACGGTATCTGAGCTAATTTGAAACCCTTGTTTTATGCATCACCCCACCTCACCTTTCCCGTTAAGCAGCCATAGTGTGTTTTCTAAACGTGCGACTCTGTTCTGTTTTGTAATTCAGTTCAAGGGTAGCGGTTTTTACATTCTCTCTGTAAGTGATATCTTATGATAAGTGTCTTTTTCTGTGTGACTTATTTCACTTAGAATCGTCGTACCTAAATCCACTCATCATGCTGCTCCTAGCCTTATGACGTTGATTTCATGGCTGAGTGATATTCCATTGTACATAAGGACCACAACTTCTTTATCCATTCTTCTCTTTCCTGGGATGTTTAAGGTGTAACGAAGTGGAGGTTCTTGTCAACAGAGCAGCCCTAAACTTTGGGGTGCCTGTGTCTTGCTGATTTTTAGTTTTCCCAATTTATACGCCCATGAGTGGAAGTGCCCTATGCTCTCTAAGCTGAGTTTTTTAGATGTTTCAGGACACACCGTACACTTCTCCAGAGTGGCTGTTGGCAATTTACAGCCCGCCCATCAGCGTAGCAAGGCTCCCATTTCTCCATGGCCTGTCCTGCATTTCTGGTTTTGACACTTTATTCAGCATGGCCCTTTTGACCGATGGGAAGCGAGACTTCTTTGTAGCGCTGATTTGCCTTTCCAGGTTGCTTGGTTGGCCAAAAAGGGCGTATGCGTTTTTTCCTGAATATATTCAGGAAAAAACGCATACGCCCTTTTTGGCCAAGGGCATCATTGTCGAGGTTTTGCCGCTTTTCCTGTGCTTTAAAGGCGATTCGAATCTACCTCCTGAAATCGGTTTCCTGCAATTCTGCCTTGCTTTCAAATCCTCTTCGTAGCCTTCCCTCCATATATTTGTGGACGAGAGTTATCATTTCTAACTCTGCAGGTTTGTGAATTGCAGTGCCCCTGAGCTCCATTTTTCAACTCGCTTTCTTGGGAGCTGGCCGCAAAAGCGCAGGATTGCTTCAGGCCCTATTCTGGCTCCGGGCGGCAGGCTGAGCCTGTGGTTAATTCTGCTTCCTGATGGGAAAATAGAGTGACCTCTGCCTGTCCCAACACCTAGAGCTAGTCTCTCATTGGTTCCCCCTCTTCCCGTTCATCCTCAGGACAAATTGCAACGTGTACGGAACAGGAGGTTAAAGGTGCTGATTCTCCAAGGAGGGAGATTGCTAGTAAAGCGGCTGGAATGGCGAACCGGAGCACAAGGAGATGAGAAATGAGGTGCGTTTTAGAAACCTTTCCCGGTCACACGGTGTACCATCTTCTGGGTTGCTCGTGCATGTTTTCGACGTAGGAAGATGCCCTGGAACCTGGAGATTTGGGACCCATGGGATGGGTACCACGCCGTATTACTTTAAAGGGTCTGCGTTAGCTCACCCAACCTCACCAAACCTCTCAGCCCCAAGAGTGTCCACCCTTATGTCTCAGTCATCTGTGGGTCTAGATATGGTCAATCCAGCTGGCATCGCAGCCCCTGAACGAATTTTGTAAGAATTTCTCTCTCTTTCACTGTCTTTGTTTCACGGGTTTTTAAAAGTAATTGATTTTTATAATGGGGTTTAGCTGCTTTGCACTGCTGTGTTTATGCCGCTTTACACCTATTTGACTCACTTACAGAGATATATCACTACATAGGTTTTAAGATTCTTACTAGTCAGATATATTCTTGGGCGGTGAATAGGGGTTGTTGAGTCCAGTTCACTGAGCAAGGAGTAGGTCTTGTCTATTACATATTGGGTTTATGGAACGGTATCTGAGCTAATTTGAAACCCTTGTTTTATGCATCACCCCACCTCACCTTTCCCGTTAAGCAGCCATAGTGTGTTTTCTAAACGTGCGACTCTGTTCTGTTTTGTAATTCAGTTCAAGGGTAGCGGTTTTTACATTCCCTCTGTAAGTGATATCTTATGATAAGTGTCTTTTTCTGTGTGACTTATTTCACTTAGAATCGTCGTACCTAAATCCACTCATCATGCTGCTCCTAGCCTTATGACGTTGATTTCATGGCTGAGTGATATTCCATTGTACATAAGGACCACAACTTCTTTATCCATTCTTCTCTTTCCTGGGATGTTTAAGGTGTAACGAAGTGGAGGTTCTTGTCAACAGAGCAGCCCTAAACTTTGGGGTGCCTGTGTCTTGCTGATTTTTAGTTTTCCCAATTTATACGCCCATGAGTGGAAGTGCCCTATGCTCTCTAAGCTGAGTTTTTTAGATGTTTCAGGACACACCGTACACTTCTCCAGAGTGGCTGTTGGCAATTTACAGCCCGCCCATCAGCGTAGCAAGGCTCCCATTTCTCCATGGCCTGTCCTGCATTTCTGGTTTTGACACTTTATTCAGCATGGCCCTTTTGACCGATGGGAAGCGAGACTTCTTTGTAGCGCTGATTTGCCTTTCCAGGTTGCTTGGTTGGCCAAAAAGGGCGTATGCGTTTTTTCCTGAATATATTCAGGAAAAAACGCATACGCCCTTTTTGGCCAAGGGCATCATTGTCGAGGTTTTGCCGCTTTTCCTGTGCTTTAAAGGCGATTCGAATCTACCTCCTGAAATCGGTTTCCTGCAATTCTGCCTTGCTTTCAAATCCTCTTCGTAGCCTTCCCTCCATATATTTGTGGACGAGAGTTATCATTTCTAACTCTGCAGGTTTGTGAATTGCAGTGCCCCTGAGCTCCATTTTTCAACTCGCTTTCTTGGGAGCTGGCCGCAAAAGCGCAGGATTGCTTCAGGCCCTATTCTGGCTCCGGGCGGCAGGCTGAGCCTGTGGTTAATTCTGCTTCCTGATGGGAAAATAGAGTGACCTCTGCCTGTCCCAACACCTAGAGCTAGTCTCTCATTGGTTCCCCCTCTTCCCGTTCATCCTCAGGACAAATTGCAACGTGTACGGAACAGGAGGTTAAAGGTGCTGATTCTCCAAGGAGGGAGATTGCTAGTAAAGCGGCTGGAATGGCGAACCGGAGCACAAGGAGATGAGAAATGAGGTGCGTTTTAGAAACCTTTCCCGGTCACACGGTGTACCATCTTCTGGGTTTCTCGTGCATGTTTTCGACGTAGGAAGATGCCCTTGAACCTGGAGATTTGGGACCCATGGGATGGGTACCACGCCGTATTACTTTAAAGGGTCTGCGTTAGCTCACCCAACCTCACCAAACCTCTCAGCCCCAAGAGTGTCCACCCTTATGTCTCAATCAGCTGTGGGTCTAGATATGGTCAATCCAGGTGGCATCGCAGCCCCTGAACGAATTTTGTAAGAATTTCTCTCTCTTTCACTGTCTTTGTTTCACGGGTTTTTAAAAGTAATTGATTTTTATAATAGGGTTTAGCTGCTTTGCACTGCTGTGTTTATGCCGCTTTACACCCACTTGACTCACTTACAGAGAGATATCAATACATAGGTTTTAAGATTCTTACTAGTCAGATATATTCCTGGGCGGTGAATAGGGGTTGTTGAGTCCAGTTCACTGAGCAAGGAGTAGGTCTTGTCTATTACATATTGGGTTTATGGAACGGTATCTGAGCTAATTTGAAACCCTTGTTTTATGCATCACCCCACCTCACCTTTCCCGTTAAGCAGCCATAGTGTGTTTTCTAAACGTGCGACTCTGTTCTGTTTTGTAATTCAGTTCAAGGGTAGCGGTTTTTACATTCTCTCTGTAAGTGATATCTTATGATAAGTGTCTTTTTCTGTGTGACTTATTTCACTTAGATTCGTCGTACCTAAATCCACTCATCATGCTGCTCCTAGCCTTATGACGTTGATTTCATGGCTGAGTGATATTCCATTGTACATAAGGACCACAACTTCTTTATCCATTCTTCTCTTTCCTGGGATGTTTAAGGTGTAACGAAGTGGAGGTTCTTGTCAACAGAGCAGCCCTAAACTTTGGGGTGCCTGTGTCTTGCTGATTTTTAGTTTTCCCAATTTATACGCCCATGAGTGGAAGTGCCCTATGCTCTCTAAGCTGAGTTTTTTAGATGTTTCAGGACACACCGTACACTTCTCCAGAGTGGCTGTTGGCAATTTACAGCCCGCCCATCAGCGTAGCAAGGCTCCCATTTCTCCATGGCCTGTCCTGCATTTCTGGTTTTGACACTTTATTCAGCATGGCCCTTTTGACCGATGGGAAGCGAGACTTCTTTGTAGCGCTGATTTGCCTTTCCAGGTTGCTTGGTTGGCCAAAAAGGGCGTATGCGTTTTTTCCTGAATATATTCAGGAAAAAACGCATACGCCCTTTTTGGCCAAGGGCATCATTGTCGAGGTTTTGCCGCTTTTCCTGTGCTTTAAAGGCGATTCGAATCTACCTCCTGAAATCGGTTTCCTGCAATTCTGCCTTGCTTTCAAATCCTCTTCGTAGCCTTCCCTCCATATATTTGTGGACGAGAGTTATCATTTCTAACTCTGCAGGTTTGTGAATTGCAGTGCCCCTGAGCTCCATTTTTCAACTCGCTTTCTTGGGAGCTGGCCGCAAAAGCGCAGGATTGCTTCAGGCCCTATTCTGGCTCCGGGCGGCAGGCTGAGCCTGTGGTTAATTCTGCTTCCTGATGGGAAAATAGAGTGACCTCTGCCTGTCCCAACACCTAGAGCTAGTCTCTCATTGGTTCCCCCTCTTCCCGTTCATCCTCAGGACAAATTGCAACGTGTACGGAACAGGAGGTTAAAGGTGCTGATTCTCCAAGGAGGGAGATTGCTAGTAAAGCGGCTGGAATGGCGAACCGGAGCACAAGGAGATGAGAAATGAGGTGCGTTTTAGAAACCTTTCCCGGTCACACGGTGTACCATCTTCTGGGTTTCTCGTGCATGTTTTCGACGTAGGAAGATGCCCTGGAACCTGGAGATTTGGGACCCATGGGATGGGTACCACGCCGTATTACTTTAAAGGGTCTGCGTTAGCTCACCCAACCTCACCAAACCTCTCAGCCCCAAGAGTGTCCACCCTTATGTCTCAATCAGCTGTGGGTCTAGATATGGTCAATCCAGGTGGCATCGCAGCCCCTGAACGAATTTTGTAAGAATTTCTCTCTCTTTCACTGTCTTTGTTTCACGGGTTTTTAAAAGTAATTGATTTTTATAATAGGGTTTAGCTGCTTTGCACTGCTGTGTTTATGCCGCTTTACACCCACTTGACTCACTTACAGAGAGATATCAATACATAGGTTTTAAGATTCTTACTAGTCAGATATATTCCTGGGCGGTGAATAGGGGTTGTTGAGTCCAGTTCACTGAGCAAGGAGTAGGTCTTGTCTATTACATATTGGGTTTATGGAACGGTATCTGAGCTAATTTGAAACCCTTGTTTTATGCATCACCCCACCTCACCTTTCCCGTTAAGCAGCCATAGTGTGTTTTCTAAACGTGCGACTCTGTTCTGTTTTGTAATTCAGTTCAAGGGTAGCGGTTTTTACATTCTCTCTGTAAGTGATATCTTATGATAAGTGTCTTTTTCTGTGTGACTTATTTCACTTAGAATCGTCGTACCTAAATCCACTCATCATGCTGCTCCTAGCCTTATGACGTTGATTTCATGGCTGAGTGATATTCCATTGTACATAAGGACCACAACTTCTTTATCCATTCTTCTCTTTCCTGGGATGTTTAAGGTGTAACGAAGTGGAGGTTCTTGTCAACAGAGCAGCCCTAAACTTTGGGGTGCCTGTGTCTTGCTGATTTTTAGTTTTCCCAATTTATACGCCCATGAGTGGAAGTGCCCTATGCTCTCTAAGCTGAGTTTTTTAGATGTTTCAGGACACACCGTACACTTCTCCAGAGTGGCTGTTGGCAATTTACAGCCCGCCCATCAGCGTAGCAAGGCTCCCATTTCTCCATGGCCTGTCCTGCATTTCTGGTTTTGACACTTTATTCAGCATGGCCCTTTTGACCGATGGGAAGCGAGACTTCTTTGTAGCGCTGATTTGCCTTTCCAGGTTGCTTGGTTGGCCAAAAAGGGCGTATGCGTTTTTTCCTGAATATATTCAGGAAAAAACGCATACGCCCTTTTTGGCCAAGGGCATCATTGTCGAGGTTTTGCCGCTTTTCCTGTGCTTTAAAGGCGATTCGAATCTACCTCCTGAAATCGGTTTCCTGCAATTCTGCCTTGCTTTCAAATCCTCTTCGTAGCCTTCCCTCCATATATTTGTGGACGAGAGTTATCATTTCTAACTCTGCAGGTTTGTGAATTGCAGTGCCCCTGAGCTCCATTTTTCAACTCGCTTTCTTGGGAGCTGGCCGCAAAAGCGCAGGATTGCTTCAGGCCCTATTCTGGCTCCGGGCGGCAGGCTGAGCCTGTGGTTAATTCTGCTTCCTGATGGGAAAATAGAGTGACCTCTGCCTGTCCCAACACCTAGAGCTAGTCTCTCATTGGTTCCCCCTCTTCCCGTTCATCCTCAGGACAAATTGCAACGTGTACGGAACAGGAGGTTAAAGGTGCTGATTCTCCAAGGAGGGAGATTGCTAGTAAAGCGGCTGGAATGGCGAACCGGAGCACAAGGAGATGAGAAATGAGGTGCGTTTTAGAAACCTTTCCCGGTCACACGGTGTACCATCTTCTGGGTTGCTCGTGCATGTTTTCGACGTAGGAAGATGCCCTGGAACCTGGAGATTTGGGACCCATGGGATGGGTACCACGCCGTATTACTTTAAAGGGTCTGCGTTAGCTCACCCAACCTCACCAAACCTCTCAGCCCCAAGAGTGTCCACCCTTATGTCTCAGTCATCTGTGGGTCTAGATATGGTCAATCCAGCTGGCATCGCAGCCCCTGAACGAATTTTGTAAGAATTTCTCTCTCTTTCACTGTCTTTGTTTCACGGGTTTTTAAAAGTAATTGATTTTTATAATAGGGTTTAGCTGCTTTGCACTGCTGTGTTTATGCCGCTTTACACCCACTTGACTCACTTACAGAGAGATATCAATACATAGGTTTTAAGATTCTTACTAGTCAGATATATTCCTGGGCGGTGAATAGGGGTTGTTGAGTCCAGTTCACTGAGCAAGGAGTAGGTCTTGTCTATTACATATTGGGTTTATGGAACGGTATCTGAGCTAATTTGAAACCCTTGTTTTATGCATCACCCCACCTCACCTTTCCCGTTAAGCAGCCATAGTGTGTTTTCTAAACGTGCGACTCTGTTCTGTTTTGTAATTCAGTTCAAGGGTAGCGGTTTTTACATTCCCTCTGTAAGTGATATCTTATGATAAGTGTCTTTTTCTGTGTGACTTATTTCACTTAGAATCGTCGTACCTAAATCCACTCATCATGCTGCTCCTAGCCTTATGACGTTGATTTCATGGCTGAGTGATATTCCATTGTACATAAGGACCACAACTTCTTTATCCATTCTTCTCTTTCCTGGGATGTTTAAGGTGTAACGAAGTGGAGGTTCTTGTCAACAGAGCAGCCCTAAACTTTGGGGTGCCTGTGTCTTGCTGATTTTTAGTTTTCCCAATTTATACGCCCATGAGTGGAAGTGCCCTATGCTCTCTAAGCTGAGTTTTTTAGATGTTTCAGGACACACCGTACACTTCTCCAGAGTGGCTGTTGGCAATTTACAGCCCGCCCATCAGCGTAGCAAGGCTCCCATTTCTCCATGGCCTGTCCTGCATTTCTGGTTTTGACACTTTATTCAGCATGGCCCTTTTGACCGATGGGAAGCGAGACTTCTTTGTAGCGCTGATTTGCCTTTCCAGGTTGCTTGGTTGGCCAAAAAGGGCGTATGCGTTTTTTCCTGAATATATTCAGGAAAAAACGCATACGCCCTTTTTGGCCAAGGGCATCATTGTCGAGGTTTTGCCGCTTTTCCTGTGCTTTAAAGGCGATTCGAATCTACCTCCTGAAATCGGTTTCCTGCAATTCTGCCTTGCTTTCAAATCCTCTTCGTAGCCTTCCCTCCATATATTTGTGGACGAGAGTTATCATTTCTAACTCTGCAGGTTTGTGAATTGCAGTGCCCCTGAGCTCCATTTTTCAACTCGCTTTCTTGGGAGCTGGCCGCAAAAGCGCAGGATTGCTTCAGGCCCTATTCTGGCTCCGGGCGGCAGGCTGAGCCTGTGGTTAATTCTGCTTCCTGATGGGAAAATAGAGTGACCTCTGCCTGTCCCAACACCTAGAGCTAGTCTCTCATTGGTTCCCCCTCTTCCCGTTCATCCTCAGGACAAATTGCAACGTGTACGGAACAGGAGGTTAAAGGTGCTGATTCTCCAAGGAGGGAGATTGCTAGTAAAGCGGCTGGAATGGCGAACCGGAGCACAAGGAGATGAGAAATGAGGTGCGTTTTAGAAACCTTTCCCGGTCACACGGTGTACCATCTTCTGGGTTGCTCGTGCATGTTTTCGACGTAGGAAGATGCCCTGGAACCTGGAGATTTGGGACCCATGGGATGGGTACCACGCCGTATTACTTTAAAGGGTCTGCGTTAGCTCACCCAACCTCACCAAACCTCTCAGCCCCAAGAGTGTCCACCCTTATGTCTCAGTCATCTGTGGGTCTAGATATGGTCAATCCAGCTGGCATCGCAGCCCCTGAACGAATTTTGTAAGAATTTCTCTCTCTTTCACTGTCTTTGTTTCACGGGTTTTTAAAAGTAATTGATTTTTATAATGGGGTTTAGCTGCTTTGCACTGCTGTGTTTATGCCGCTTTACACCCACTTGACTCACTTACAGAGATATATCACTACATAGGTTTTAAGATTCTTACTAGTCAGATATATTCCTGGGCGGTGAATAGGGGTTGTTGAGTCCAGTTCACTGAGCAAGGAGTAGGTCTTGTCTATTACATATTGGGTTTATGGAACGGTATCTGAGCTAATTTGAAACCCTTGTTTTATGCATCACCCCACCTCACCTTTCCCGTTAAGCAGCCATAGTGTGTTTTCTAAACGTGCGACTCTGTTCTGTTTTGTAATTCAGTTCAAGGGTAGCGGTTTTTACATTCCCTCTGTAAGTGATATCTTATGATAAGTGTCTTTTTCTGTGTGACTTATTTCACTTAGAATCGTCGTACCTAAATCCACTCATCATGCTGCTCCTAGCCTTATGACGTTGATTTCATGGCTGAGTGATATTCCATTGTACATAAGGACCACAACTTCTTTATCCATTCTTCTCTTTCCTGGGATGTTTAAGGTGTAACGAAGTGGAGGTTCTTGTCAACAGAGCAGCCCTAAACTTTGGGGTGCCTGTGTCTTGCTGATTTTTAGTTTTCCCAATTTATACGCCCATGAGTGGAAGTGCCCTATGCTCTCTAAGCTGAGTTTTTTAGATGTTTCAGGACACACCGTACACTTCTCCAGAGTGGCTGTTGGCAATTTACAGCCCGCCCATCAGCGTAGCAAGGCTCCCATTTCTCCATGGCCTGTCCTGCATTTCTGGTTTTGACACTTTATTCAGCATGGCCCTTTTGACCGATGGGAAGCGAGACTTCTTTGTAGCGCTGATTTGCCTTTCCAGGTTGCTTGGTTGGCCAAAAAGGGCGTATGCGTTTTTTCCTGAATATATTCAGGAAAAAACGCATACGCCCTTTTTGGCCAAGGGCATCATTGTCGAGGTTTTGCCGCTTTTCCTGTGCTTTAAAGGCGATTCGAATCTACCTCCTGAAATCGGTTTCCTGCAATTCTGCCTTGCTTTCAAATCCTCTTCGTAGCCTTCCCTCCATATATTTGTGGACGAGAGTTATCATTTCTAACTCTGCAGGTTTGTGAATTGCAGTGCCCCTGAGCTCCATTTTTCAACTCGCTTTCTTGGGAGCTGGCCGCAAAAGCGCAGGATTGCTTCAGGCCCTATTCTGGCTCCGGGCGGCAGGCTGAGCCTGTGGTTAATTCTGCTTCCTGATGGGAAAATAGAGTGACCTCTGCCTGTCCCAACACCTAGAGCTAGTCTCTCATTGGTTCCCCCTCTTCCCGTTCATCCTCAGGACAAATTGCAACGTGTACGGAACAGGAGGTTAAAGGTGCTGATTCTCCAAGGAGGGAGATTGCTAGTAAAGCGGCTGGAATGGCGAACCGGAGCACAAGGAGATGAGAAATGAGGTGCGTTTTAGAAACCTTTCCCGGTCACACGGTGTACCATCTTCTGGGTTTCTCGTGCATGTTTTCGACGTAGGAAGATGCCCTTGAACCTGGAGATTTGGGACCCATGGGATGGGTACCACGCCGTATTACTTTAAAGGGTCTGCGTTAGCTCACCCAACCTCACCAAACCTCTCAGCCCCAAGAGTGTCCACCCTTATGTCTCAATCAGCTGTGGGTCTAGATATGGTCAATCCAGGTGGCATCGCAGCCCCTGAACGAATTTTGTAAGAATTTCTCTCTCTTTCACTGTCTTTGTTTCACGGGTTTTTAAAAGTAATTGATTTTTATAATAGGGTTTAGCTGCTTTGCACTGCTGTGTTTATGCCGCTTTACACCCACTTGACTCACTTACAGAGAGATATCAATACATAGGTTTTAAGATTCTTACTAGTCAGATATATTCCTGGGCGGTGAATAGGGGTTGTTGAGTCCAGTTCACTGAGCAAGGAGTAGGTCTTGTCTATTACATATTGGGTTTATGGAACGGTATCTGAGCTAATTTGAAACCCTTGTTTTATGCATCACCCCACCTCACCTTTCCCGTTAAGCAGCCATAGTGTGTTTTCTAAACGTGCGACTCTGTTCTGTTTTGTAATTCAGTTCAAGGGTAGCGGTTTTTACATTCTCTCTGTAAGTGATATCTTATGATAAGTGTCTTTTTCTGTGTGACTTATTTCACTTAGATTCGTCGTACCTAAATCCACTCATCATGCTGCTCCTAGCCTTATGACGTTGATTTCATGGCTGAGTGATATTCCATTGTACATAAGGACCACAACTTCTTTATCCATTCTTCTCTTTCCTGGGATGTTTAAGGTGTAACGAAGTGGAGGTTCTTGTCAACAGAGCAGCCCTAAACTTTGGGGTGCCTGTGTCTTGCTGATTTTTAGTTTTCCCAATTTATACGCCCATGAGTGGAAGTGCCCTATGCTCTCTAAGCTGAGTTTTTTAGATGTTTCAGGACACACCGTACACTTCTCCAGAGTGGCTGTTGGCAATTTACAGCCCGCCCATCAGCGTAGCAAGGCTCCCATTTCTCCATGGCCTGTCCTGCATTTCTGGTTTTGACACTTTATTCAGCATGGCCCTTTTGACCGATGGGAAGCGAGACTTCTTTGTAGCGCTGATTTGCCTTTCCAGGTTGCTTGGTTGGCCAAAAAGGGCGTATGCGTTTTTTCCTGAATATATTCAGGAAAAAACGCATACGCCCTTTTTGGCCAAGGGCATCATTGTCGAGGTTTTGCCGCTTTTCCTGTGCTTTAAAGGCGATTCGAATCTACCTCCTGAAATCGGTTTCCTGCAATTCTGCCTTGCTTTCAAATCCTCTTCGTAGCCTTCCCTCCATATATTTGTGGACGAGAGTTATCATTTCTAACTCTGCAGGTTTGTGAATTGCAGTGCCCCTGAGCTCCATTTTTCAACTCGCTTTCTTGGGAGCTGGCCGCAAAAGCGCAGGATTGCTTCAGGCCCTATTCTGGCTCCGGGCGGCAGGCTGAGCCTGTGGTTAATTCTGCTTCCTGATGGGAAAATAGAGTGACCTCTGCCTGTCCCAACACCTAGAGCTAGTCTCTCATTGGTTCCCCCTCTTCCCGTTCATCCTCAGGACAAATTGCAACGTGTACGGAACAGGAGGTTAAAGGTGCTGATTCTCCAAGGAGGGAGATTGCTAGTAAAGCGGCTGGAATGGCGAACCGGAGCACAAGGAGATGAGAAATGAGGTGCGTTTTAGAAACCTTTCCCGGTCACACGGTGTACCATCTTCTGGGTTTCTCGTGCATGTTTTCGACGTAGGAAGATGCCCTTGAACCTGGAGATTTGGGACCCATGGGATGGGTACCACGCCGTATTACTTTAAAGGGTCTGCGTTAGCTCACCCAACCTCACCAAACCTCTCAGCCCCAAGAGTGTCCACCCTTATGTCTCAATCAGCTGTGGGTCTAGATATGGTCAATCCAGGTGGCATCGCAGCCCCTGAACGAATTTTGTAAGAATTTCTCTCTCTTTCACTGTCTTTGTTTCACGGGTTTTTAAAAGTAATTGATTTTTATAATAGGGTTTAGCTGCTTTGCACTGCTGTGTTTATGCCGCTTTACACCCACTTGACTCACTTACAGAGAGATATCAATACATAGGTTTTAAGATTCTTACTAGTCAGATATATTCCTGGGCGGTGAATAGGGGTTGTTGAGTCCAGTTCACTGAGCAAGGAGTAGGTCTTGTCTATTACATATTGGGTTTATGGAACGGTATCTGAGCTAATTTGAAACCCTTGTTTTATGCATCACCCCACCTCACCTTTCCCGTTAAGCAGCCATAGTGTGTTTTCTAAACGTGCGACTCTGTTCTGTTTTGTAATTCAGTTCAAGGGTAGCGGTTTTTACATTCCCTCTGTAAGTGATATCTTATGATAAGTGTCTTTTTCTGTGTGACTTATTTCACTTAGATTCGTCGTACCTAAATCCACTCATCATGCTGCTCCTAGCCTTATGACGTTGATTTCATGGCTGAGTGATATTCCATTGTACATAAGGACCACAACTTCTTTATCCATTCTTCTCTTTCCTGGGATGTTTAAGGTGTAACGAAGTGGAGGTTCTTGTCAACAGAGCAGCCCTAAACTTTGGGGTGCCTGTGTCTTGCTGATTTTTAGTTTTCCCAATTTATACGCCCATGAGTGGAAGTGCCCTATGCTCTCTAAGCTGAGTTTTTTAGATGTTTCAGGACACACCGTACACTTCTCCAGAGTGGCTGTTGGCAATTTACAGCCCGCCCATCAGCGTAGCAAGGCTCCCATTTCTCCATGGCCTGTCCTGCATTTCTGGTTTTGACACTTTATTCAGCATGGCCCTTTTGACCGATGGGAAGCGAGACTTCTTTGTAGCGCTGATTTGCCTTTCCAGGTTGCTTGGTTGGCCAAAAAGGGCGTATGCGTTTTTTCCTGAATATATTCAGGAAAAAACGCATACGCCCTTTTTGGCCAAGGGCATCATTGTCGAGGTTTTGCCGCTTTTCCTGTGCTTTAAAGGCGATTCGAATCTACCTCCTGAAATCGGTTTCCTGCAATTCTGCCTTGCTTTCAAATCCTCTTCGTAGCCTTCCCTCCATATATTTGTGGACGAGAGTTATCATTTCTAACTCTGCAGGTTTGTGAATTGCAGTGCCCCTGAGCTCCATTTTTCAACTCGCTTTCTTGGGAGCTGGCCGCAAAAGCGCAGGATTGCTTCAGGCCCTATTCTGGCTCCGGGCGGCAGGCTGAGCCTGTGGTTAATTCTGCTTCCTGATGGGAAAATAGAGTGACCTCTGCCTGTCCCAACACCTAGAGCTAGTCTCTCATTGGTTCCCCCTCTTCCCGTTCATCCTCAGGACAAATTGCAACGTGTACGGAACAGGAGGTTAAAGGTGCTGATTCTCCAAGGAGGGAGATTGCTAGTAAAGCGGCTGGAATGGCGAACCGGAGCACAAGGAGATGAGAAATGAGGTGCGTTTTAGAAACCTTTCCCGGTCACACGGTGTACCATCTTCTGGGTTTCTCGTGCATGTTTTCGACGTAGGAAGATGCCCTGGAACCTGGAGATTTGGGACCCATGGGATGGGTACCACGCCGTATTACTTTAAAGGGTCTGCGTTAGCTCACCCAACCTCACCAAACCTCTCAGCCCCAAGAGTGTCCACCCTTATGTCTCAATCAGCTGTGGGTCTAGATATGGTCAATCCAGGTGGCATCGCAGCCCCTGAACGAATTTTGTAAGAATTTCTCTCTCTTTCACTGTCTTTGTTTCACGGGTTTTTAAAAGTAATTGATTTTTATAATAGGGTTTAGCTGCTTTGCACTGCTGTGTTTATGCCGCTTTACACCCACTTGACTCACTTACAGAGAGATATCAATACATAGGTTTTAAGATTCTTACTAGTCAGATATATTCCTGGGCGGTGAATAGGGGTTGTTGAGTCCAGTTCACTGAGCAAGGAGTAGGTCTTGTCTATTACATATTGGGTTTATGGAACGGTATCTGAGCTAATTTGAAACCCTTGTTTTATGCATCACCCCACCTCACCTTTCCCGTTAAGCAGCCATAGTGTGTTTTCTAAACGTGCGACTCTGTTCTGTTTTGTAATTCAGTTCAAGGGTAGCGGTTTTTACATTCTCTCTGTAAGTGATATCTTATGATAAGTGTCTTTTTCTGTGTGACTTATTTCACTTAGAATCGTCGTACCTAAATCCACTCATCATGCTGCTCCTAGCCTTATGACGTTGATTTCATGGCTGAGTGATATTCCATTGTACATAAGGACCACAACTTCTTTATCCATTCTTCTCTTTCCTGGGATGTTTAAGGTGTAACGAAGTGGAGGTTCTTGTCAACAGAGCAGCCCTAAACTTTGGGGTGCCTGTGTCTTGCTGATTTTTAGTTTTCCCAATTTATACGCCCATGAGTGGAAGTGCCCTATGCTCTCTAAGCTGAGTTTTTTAGATGTTTCAGGACACACCGTACACTTCTCCAGAGTGGCTGTTGGCAATTTACAGCCCGCCCATCAGCGTAGCAAGGCTCCCATTTCTCCATGGCCTGTCCTGCATTTCTGGTTTTGACACTTTATTCAGCATGGCCCTTTTGACCGATGGGAAGCGAGACTTCTTTGTAGCGCTGATTTGCCTTTCCAGGTTGCTTGGTTGGCCAAAAAGGGCGTATGCGTTTTTTCCTGAATATATTCAGGAAAAAACGCATACGCCCTTTTTGGCCAAGGGCATCATTGTCGAGGTTTTGCCGCTTTTCCTGTGCTTTAAAGGCGATTCGAATCTACCTCCTGAAATCGGTTTCCTGCAATTCTGCCTTGCTTTCAAATCCTCTTCGTTGCCTTCCCTCCATATATTTGTGGACGAGAGTTATCATTTCTAACTCTGCAGGTTTGTGAATTGCAGTGCCCCTGAGCTCCATTTTTCAACTCGCTTTCTTGGGAGCTGGCCGCAAAAGCGCAGGATTGCTTCAGGCCCTATTCTGGCTCCGGGCGGCAGGCTGAGCCTGTGGTTAATTCTGCTTCCTGATGGGAAAATAGAGTGACCTGTGCCTGTCCCAACACCTAGAGCTAGTCTCTCATTGGTTCCCCCTCTTCCCGTTCATCCTCAGGACAAATTGCAACGTGTTCGGAACAGGAGGTTAAAGGTGCTGATTCTCCAAGGAGGGAGATTGCTAGTAAAGCGGCTGGAATGGCGAACCGGAGCACAAGGAGATGAGAAATGAGGTGCGTTTTAGAAACCTTTCCCGGTCACACGGTGTACCATCTTCTGGGTTGCTCGTGCATGTTTTCGACGTAGGAAGATGCCCTGGAACCTGGAGATTTGGGACCCATGGGATGGGTACCACGCCGTATTACTTTAAAGGGTCTGCGTTAGCTCACCCAACCTCACCAAACCTCTCAGCCCCAAGAGTGTCCACCCTTATGTCTCAGTCATCTGTGGGTCTAGATATGGTCAATCCAGCTGGCATCGCAGCCCCTGAACGAATTTTGTAAGAATTTCTCTCTCTTTCACTGTCTTTGTTTCACGGGTTTTTAAAAGTAATTGATTTTTATAATAGGGTTTAGCTGCTTTGCACTGCTGTGTTTATGCCGCTTTACACCCACTTGACTCACTTACAGAGAGATATCACTACATAGGTTTTAAGATTCTTACTAGTCAGATATATTCCTGGGCGGTGAATAGGGGTTGTTGAGTCCAGTTCACTGAGCAAGGAGTAGGTCTTGTCTATTACATATTGGGTTTATGGAACGGTATCTGAGCTAATTTGAAACCCTTGTTTTATGCATCACCCCACCTCACCTTTCCCGTTAAGCAGCCATAGTGTGTTTTCTAAACGTGCGACTCTGTTCTGTTTTGTAATTCAGTTCAAGGGTAGCGGTTTTTACATTCCCTCTGTAAGTGATATCTTATGATAAGTGTCTTTTTCTGTGTGACTTATTTCACTTAGAATCGTCGTACCTAAATCCACTCATCATGCTGCTCCTAGCCTTATGACGTTGATTTCATGGCTGAGTGATATTCCATTGTACATAAGGACCACAACTTCTTTATCCATTCTTCTCTTTCCTGGGATGTTTAAGGTGTAACGAAGTGGAGGTTCTTGTCAACAGAGCAGCCCTAAACTTTGGGGTGCCTGTGTCTTGCTGATTTTTAGTTTTCCCAATTTATACGCCCATGAGTGGAAGTGCCCTATGCTCTCTAAGCTGAGTTTTTTAGATGTTTCAGGACACACCGTACACTTCTCCAGAGTGGCTGTTGGCAATTTACAGCCCGCCCATCAGCGTAGCAAGGCTCCCATTTCTCCATGGCCTGTCCTGCATTTCTGGTTTTGACACTTTATTCAGCATGGCCCTTTTGACCGATGGGAAGCGAGACTTCTTTGTAGCGCTGATTTGCCTTTCCAGGTTGCTTGGTTGGCCAAAAAGGGCGTATGCGTTTTTTCCTGAATATATTCAGGAAAAAACGCATACGCCCTTTTTGGCCAAGGGCATCATTGTCGAGGTTTTGCCGCTTTTCCTGTGCTTTAAAGGCGATTCGAATCTACCTCCTGAAATCGGTTTCCTGCAATTCTGCCTTGCTTTCAAATCCTCTTCGTAGCCTTCCCTCCATATATTTGTGGACGAGAGTTATCATTTCTAACTCTGCAGGTTTGTGAATTGCAGTGCCCCTGAGCTCCATTTTTCAACTCGCTTTCTTGGGAGCTGGCCGCAAAAGCGCAGGATTGCTTCAGGCCCTATTCTGGCTCCGGGCGGCAGGCTGAGCCTGTGGTTAATTCTGCTTCCTGATGGGAAAATAGAGTGACCTCTGCCTGTCCCAACACCTAGAGCTAGTCTCTCATTGGTTCCCCCTCTTCCCGTTCATCCTCAGGACAAATTGCAACGTGTACGGAACAGGAGGTTAAAGGTGCTGATTCTCCAAGGAGGGAGATTGCTAGTAAAGCGGCTGGAATGGCGAACCGGAGCACAAGGAGATGAGAAATGAGGTGCGTTTTAGAAACCTTTCCCGGTCACACGGTGTACCATCTTCTGGGTTGCTCGTGCATGTTTTCGACGTAGGAAGATGCCCTGGAACCTGGAGATTTGGGACCCATGGGATGGGTACCACGCCGTATTACTTTAAAGGGTCTGCGTTAGCTCACCCAACCTCACCAAACCTCTCAGCCCCAAGAGTGTCCACCCTTATGTCTCAATCAGCTGTGGGTCTAGATATGGTCAATCCAGGTGGCATCGCAGCCCCTGAACGAATTTTGTAAGAATTTCTCTCTCTTTCACTGTCTTTGTTTCACGGGTTTTTAAAAGTAATTGATTTTTATAATAGGGTTTAGCTGCTTTGCACTGCTGTGTTTATGCCGCTTTACACCCACTTGACTCACTTACAGAGAGATATCAATACATAGGTTTTAAGATTCTTACTAGTCAGATATATTCCTGGGCGGTGAATAGGGGTTGTTGAGTCCAGTTCACTGAGCAAGGAGTAGGTCTTGTCTATTACATATTGGGTTTATGGAACGGTATCTGAGCTAATTTGAAACCCTTGTTTTATGCATCACCCCACCTCACCTTTCCCGTTAAGCAGCCATAGTGTGTTTTCTAAACGTGCGACTCTGTTCTGTTTTGTAATTCAGTTCAAGGGTAGCGGTTTTTACATTCTCTCTGTAAGTGATATCTTATGATAAGTGTCTTTTTCTGTGTGACTTATTTCACTTAGAATCGTCGTACCTAAATCCACTCATCATGCTGCTCCTAGCCTTATGACGTTGATTTCATGGCTGAGTGATATTCCATTGTACATAAGGACCACAACTTCTTTATCCATTCTTCTCTTTCCTGGGATGTTTAAGGTGTAACGAAGTGGAGGTTCTTGTCAACAGAGCAGCCCTAAACTTTGGGGTGCCTGTGTCTTGCTGATTTTTAGTTTTCCCAATTTATACGCCCATGAGTGGAAGTGCCCTATGCTCTCTAAGCTGAGTTTTTTAGATGTTTCAGGACACACCGTACACTTCTCCAGAGTGGCTGTTGGCAATTTACAGCCCGCCCATCAGCGTAGCAAGGCTCCCATTTCTCCATGGCCTGTCCTGCATTTCTGGTTTTGACACTTTATTCAGCATGGCCCTTTTGACCGATGGGAAGCGAGACTTCTTTGTAGCGCTGATTTGCCTTTCCAGGTTGCTTGGTTGGCCAAAAAGGGCGTATGCGTTTTTTCCTGAATATATTCAGGAAAAAACGCATACGCCCTTTTTGGCCAAGGGCATCATTGTCGAGGTTTTGCCGCTTTTCCTGTGCTTTAAAGGCGATTCGAATCTACCTCCTGAAATCGGTTTCCTGCAATTCTGCCTTGCTTTCAAATCCTCTTCGTAGCCTTCCCTCCATATATTTGTGGACGAGAGTTATCATTTCTAACTCTGCAGGTTTGTGAATTGCAGTGCCCCTGAGCTCCATTTTTCAACTCGCTTTCTTGGGAGCTGGCCGCAAAAGCGCAGGATTGCTTCAGGCCCTATTCTGGCTCCGGGCGGCAGGCTGAGCCTGTGGTTAATTCTGCTTCCTGATGGGAAAATAGAGTGACCTCTGCCTGTCCCAACACCTAGAGCTAGTCTCTCATTGGTTCCCCCTCTTCCCGTTCATCCTCAGGACAAATTGCAACGTGTACGGAACAGGAGGTTAAAGGTGCTGATTCTCCAAGGAGGGAGATTGCTAGTAAAGCGGCTGGAATGGCGAACCGGAGCACAAGGAGATGAGAAATGAGGTGCGTTTTAGAAACCTTTCCCGGTCACATGGTGTACCATCTTCTGGGTTTCTCGTGCATGTTTTCGACGTAGGAAGATGCCCTTGAACCTGGAGATTTGGGACCCATGGGATGGGTACCACGCCGTATTACTTTAAAGGGTCTGCGTTAGCTCACCCAACCTCACCAAACCTCTCAGCCCCAAGAGTGTCCACCCTTATGTCTCAATCAGCTGTGGGTCTAGATATGGTCAATCCAGGTGGCATCGCAGCCCCTGAACGAATTTTGTAAGAATTTCTCTCTCTTTCACTGTCTTTGTTTCACGGGTTTTTAAAAGTAATTGATTTTTATAATAGGGTTTAGCTGCTTTGCACTGCTGTGTTTATGCCGCTTTACACCCACTTGACTCACTTACAGAGAGATATCAATACATAGGTTTTAAGATTCTTACTAGTCAGATATATTCCTGGGCGGTGAATAGGGGTTGTTGAGTCCAGTTCACTGAGCAAGGAGTAGGTCTTGTCTATTACATATTGGGTTTATGGAACGGTATCTGAGCTAATTTGAAACCCTTGTTTTATGCATCACCCCACCTCACCTTTCCCGTTAAGCAGCCATAGTGTGTTTTCTAAACGTGCGACTCTGTTCTGTTTTGTAATTCAGTTCAAGGGTAGCGGTTTTTACATTCTCTCTGTAAGTGATATCTTATGATAAGTGTCTTTTTCTGTGTGACTTATTTCACTTAGATTCGTCGTACCTAAATCCACTCATCATGCTGCTCCTAGCCTTATGACGTTGATTTCATGGCTGAGTGATATTCCATTGTACATAAGGACCACAACTTCTTTATCCATTCTTCTCTTTCCTGGGATGTTTAAGGTGTAACGAAGTGGAGGTTCTTGTCAACAGAGCAGCCCTAAACTTTGGGGTGCCTGTGTCTTGCTGATTTTTAGTTTTCCCAATTTATACGCCCATGAGTGGAAGTGCCCTATGCTCTCTAAGCTGAGTTTTTTAGATGTTTCAGGACACACCGTACACTTCTCCAGAGTGGCTGTTGGCAATTTACAGCCCGCCCATCAGCGTAGCAAGGCTCCCATTTCTCCATGGCCTGTCCTGCATTTCTGGTTTTGACACTTTATTCAGCATGGCCCTTTTGACCGATGGGAAGCGAGACTTCTTTGTAGCGCTGATTTGCCTTTCCAGGTTGCTTGGTTGGCCAAAAAGGGCGTATGCGTTTTTTCCTGAATATATTCAGGAAAAAACGCATACGCCCTTTTTGGCCAAGGGCATCATTGTCGAGGTTTTGCCGCTTTTCCTGTGCTTTAAAGGCGATTCGAATCTACCTCCTGAAATCGGTTTCCTGCAATTCTGCCTTGCTTTCAAATCCTCTTCGTAGCCTTCCCTCCATATATTTGTGGACGAGAGTTATCATTTCTAACTCTGCAGGTTTGTGAATTGCAGTGCCCCTGAGCTCCATTTTTCAACTCGCTTTCTTGGGAGCTGGCCGCAAAAGCGCAGGATTGCTTCAGGCCCTATTCTGGCTCCGGGCGGCAGGCTGAGCCTGTGGTTAATTCTGCTTCCTGATGGGAAAATAGAGTGACCTCTGCCTGTCCCAACACCTAGAGCTAGTCTCTCATTGGTTCCCCCTCTTCCCGTTCATCCTCAGGACAAATTGCAACGTGTACGGAACAGGAGGTTAAAGGTGCTGATTCTCCAAGGAGGGAGATTGCTAGTAAAGCGGCTGGAATGGCGAACCGGAGCACAAGGAGATGAGAAATGAGGTGCGTTTTAGAAACCTTTCCCGGTCACACGGTGTACCATCTTCTGGGTTTCTCGTGCATGTTTTCGACGTAGGAAGATGCCCTGGAACCTGGAGATTTGGGACCCATGGGATGGGTACCACGCCGTATTACTTTAAAGGGTCTGCGTTAGCTCACCCAACCTCACCAAACCTCTCAGCCCCAAGAGTGTCCACCCTTATGTCTCAATCAGCTGTGGGTCTAGATATGGTCAATCCAGGTGGCATCGCAGCCCCTGAACGAATTTTGTAAGAATTTCTCTCTCTTTCACTGTCTTTGTTTCACGGGTTTTTAAAAGTAATTGATTTTTATAATAGGGTTTAGCTGCTTTGCACTGCTGTGTTTATGCCGCTTTACACCCACTTGACTCACTTACAGAGAGATATCAATACATAGGTTTTAAGATTCTTACTAGTCAGATATATTCCTGGGCGGTGAATAGGGGTTGTTGAGTCCAGTTCACTGAGCAAGGAGTAGGTCTTGTCTATTACATATTGGGTTTATGGAACGGTATCTGAGCTAATTTGAAACCCTTGTTTTATGCATCACCCCACCTCACCTTTCCCGTTAAGCAGCCATAGTGTGTTTTCTAAACGTGCGACTCTGTTCTGTTTTGTAATTCAGTTCAAGGGTAGCGGTTTTTACATTCCCTCTGTAAGTGATATCTTATGATAAGTGTCTTTTTCTGTGTGACTTATTTCACTTAGAATCGTCGTACCTAAATCCACTCATCATGCTGCTCCTAGCCTTATGACGTTGATTTCATGGCTGAGTGATATTCCATTGTACATAAGGACCACAACTTCTTTATCCATTCTTCTCTTTCCTGGGATGTTTAAGGTGTAACGAAGTGGAGGTTCTTGTCAACAGAGCAGCCCTAAACTTTGGGGTGCCTGTGTCTTGCTGATTTTTAGTTTTCCCAATTTATACGCCCATGAGTGGAAGTGCCCTATGCTCTCTAAGCTGAGTTTTTTAGATGTTTCAGGACACACCGTACACTTCTCCAGAGTGGCTGTTGGCAATTTACAGCCCGCCCATCAGCGTAGCAAGGCTCCCATTTCTCCATGGCCTGTCCTGCATTTCTGGTTTTGACACTTTATTCAGCATGGCCCTTTTGACCGATGGGAAGCGAGACTTCTTTGTAGCGCTGATTTGCCTTTCCAGGTTGCTTGGTTGGCCAAAAAGGGCGTATGCGTTTTTTCCTGAATATATTCAGGAAAAAACGCATACGCCCTTTTTGGCCAAGGGCATCATTGTCGAGGTTTTGCCGCTTTTCCTGTGCTTTAAAGGCGATTCGAATCTACCTCCTGAAATCGGTTTCCTGCAATTCTGCCTTGCTTTCAAATCCTCTTCGTTGCCTTCCCTCCATATATTTGTGGACGAGAGTTATCATTTCTAACTCTGCAGGTTTGTGAATTGCAGTGCCCCTGAGCTCCATTTTTCAACTCGCTTTCTTGGGAGCTGGCCGCAAAAGCGCAGGATTGCTTCAGGCCCTATTCTGGCTCCGGGCGGCAGGCTGAGCCTGTGGTTAATTCTGCTTCCTGATGGGAAAATAGAGTGACCTCTGCCTGTCCCAACACCTAGAGCTAGTCTCTCATTGGTTCCCCCTCTTCCCGTTCATCCTCAGGACAAATTGCAACGTGTACGGAACAGGAGGTTAAAGGTGCTGATTCTCCAAGGAGGGAGATTGCTAGTAAAGCGGCTGGAATGGCGAACCGGAGCACAAGGAGATGAGAAATGAGGTGCGTTTTAGAAACCTTTCCCGGTCACACGGTGTACCATCTTCTGGGTTGCTCGTGCATGTTTTCGACGTAGGAAGATGCCCTGGAACCTGGAGATTTGGGACCCATGGGATGGGTACCACGCCGTATTACTTTAAAGGGTCTGCGTTAGCTCACCCAACCTCACCAAACCTCTCAGCCCCAAGAGTGTCCACCCTTATGTCTCAATCAGCTGTGGGTCTAGATATGGTCAATCCAGGTGGCATCGCAGCCCCTGAACGAATTTTGTAAGAATTTCTCTCTCTTTCACTGTCTTTGTTTCACGGGTTTTTAAAAGTAATTGATTTTTATAATAGGGTTTAGCTGCTTTGCACTGCTGTGTTTATGCCGCTTTACACCCACTTGACTCACTTACAGAGAGATATCAATACATAGGTTTTAAGATTCTTACTAGTCAGATATATTCCTGGGCGGTGAATAGGGGTTGTTGAGTCCAGTTCACTGAGCAAGGAGTAGGTCTTGTCTATTACATATTGGGTTTATGGAACGGTATCTGAGCTAATTTGAAACCCTTGTTTTATGCATCACCCCACCTCACCTTTCCCGTTAAGCAGCCATAGTGTGTTTTCTAAACGTGCGACTCTGTTCTGTTTTGTAATTCAGTTCAAGGGTAGCGGTTTTTACATTCTCTCTGTAAGTGATATCTTATGATAAGTGTCTTTTTCTGTGTGACTTATTTCACTTAGATTCGTCGTACCTAAATCCACTCATCATGCTGCTCCTAGCCTTATGACGTTGATTTCATGGCTGAGTGATATTCCATTGTACATAAGGACCACAACTTCTTTATCCATTCTTCTCTTTCCTGGGATGTTTAAGGTGTAACGAAGTGGAGGTTCTTGTCAACAGAGCAGCCCTAAACTTTGGGGTGCCTGTGTCTTGCTGATTTTTAGTTTTCCCAATTTATACGCCCATGAGTGGAAGTGCCCTATGCTCTCTAAGCTGAGTTTTTTAGATGTTTCAGGACACACCGTACACTTCTCCAGAGTGGCTGTTGGCAATTTACAGCCCGCCCATCAGCGTAGCAAGGCTCCCATTTCTCCATGGCCTGTCCTGCATTTCTGGTTTTGACACTTTATTCAGCATGGCCCTTTTGACCGATGGGAAGCGAGACTTCTTTGTAGCGCTGATTTGCCTTTCCAGGTTGCTTGGTTGGCCAAAAAGGGCGTATGCGTTTTTTCCTGAATATATTCAGGAAAAAACGCATACGCCCTTTTTGGCCAAGGGCATCATTGTCGAGGTTTTGCCGCTTTTCCTGTGCTTTAAAGGCGATTCGAATCTACCTCCTGAAATCGGTTTCCTGCAATTCTGCCTTGCTTTCAAATCCTCTTCGTAGCCTTCCCTCCATATATTTGTGGACGAGAGTTATCATTTCTAACTCTGCAGGTTTGTGAATTGCAGTGCCCCTGAGCTCCATTTTTCAACTCGCTTTCTTGGGAGCTGGCCGCAAAAGCGCAGGATTGCTTCAGGCCCTATTCTGGCTCCGGGCGGCAGGCTGAGCCTGTGGTTAATTCTGCTTCCTGATGGGAAAATAGAGTGACCTCTGCCTGTCCCAACACCTAGAGCTAGTCTCTCATTGGTTCCCCCTCTTCCCGTTCATCCTCAGGACAAATTGCAACGTGTACGGAACAGGAGGTTAAAGGTGCTGATTCTCCAAGGAGGGAGATTGCTAGTAAAGCGGCTGGAATGGCGAACCGGAGCACAAGGAGATGAGAAATGAGGTGCGTTTTAGAAACCTTTCCCGGTCACACGGTGTACCATCTTCTGGGTTTCTCGTGCATGTTTTCGACGTAGGAAGATGCCCTGGAACCTGGAGATTTGGGACCCATGGGATGGGTACCACGCCGTATTACTTTAAAGGGTCTGCGTTAGCTCACCCAACCTCACCAAACCTCTCAGCCCCAAGAGTGTCCACCCTTATGTCTCAATCAGCTGTGGGTCTAGATATGGTCAATCCAGGTGGCATCGCAGCCCCTGAACGAATTTTGTAAGAATTTCTCTCTCTTTCACTGTCTTTGTTTCACGGGTTTTTAAAAGTAATTGATTTTTATAATAGGGTTTAGCTGCTTTGCACTGCTGTGTTTATGCCGCTTTACACCCACTTGACTCACTTACAGAGAGATATCAATACATAGGTTTTAAGATTCTTACTAGTCAGATATATTCCTGGGCGGTGAATAGGGGTTGTTGAGTCCAGTTCACTGAGCAAGGAGTAGGTCTTGTCTATTACATATTGGGTTTATGGAACGGTATCTGAGCTAATTTGAAACCCTTGTTTTATGCATCACCCCACCTCACCTTTCCCGTTAAGCAGCCATAGTGTGTTTTCTAAACGTGCGACTCTGTTCTGTTTTGTAATTCAGTTCAAGGGTAGCGGTTTTTACATTCTCTCTGTAAGTGATATCTTATGATAAGTGTCTTTTTCTGTGTGACTTATTTCACTTAGAATCGTCGTACCTAAATCCACTCATCATGCTGCTCCTAGCCTTATGACGTTGATTTCATGGCTGAGTGATATTCCATTGTACATAAGGACCACAACTTCTTTATCCATTCTTCTCTTTCCTGGGATGTTTAAGGTGTAACGAAGTGGAGGTTCTTGTCAACAGAGCAGCCCTAAACTTTGGGGTGCCTGTGTCTTGCTGATTTTTAGTTTTCCCAATTTATACGCCCATGAGTGGAAGTGCCCTATGCTCTCTAAGCTGAGTTTTTTAGATGTTTCAGGACACACCGTACACTTCTCCAGAGTGGCTGTTGGCAATTTACAGCCCGCCCATCAGCGTAGCAAGGCTCCCATTTCTCCATGGCCTGTCCTGCATTTCTGGTTTTGACACTTTATTCAGCATGGCCCTTTTGACCGATGGGAAGCGAGACTTCTTTGTAGCGCTGATTTGCCTTTCCAGGTTGCTTGGTTGGCCAAAAAGGGCGTATGCGTTTTTTCCTGAATATATTCAGGAAAAAACGCATACGCCCTTTTTGGCCAAGGGCATCATTGTCGAGGTTTTGCCGCTTTTCCTGTGCTTTAAAGGCGATTCGAATCTACCTCCTGAAATCGGTTTCCTGCAATTCTGCCTTGCTTTCAAATCCTCTTCGTAGCCTTCCCTCCATATATTTGTGGACGAGAGTTATCATTTCTAACTCTGCAGGTTTGTGAATTGCAGTGCCCCTGAGCTCCATTTTTCAACTCGCTTTCTTGGGAGCTGGCCGCAAAAGCGCAGGATTGCTTCAGGCCCTATTCTGGCTCCGGGCGGCAGGCTGAGCCTGTGGTTAATTCTGCTTCCTGATGGGAAAATAGAGTGACCTGTGCCTGTCCCAACACCTAGAGCTAGTCTCTCATTGGTTCCCCCTCTTCCCGTTCATCCTCAGGACAAATTGCAACGTGTACGGAACAGGAGGTTAAAGGTGCTGATTCTCCAAGGAGGGAGATTGCTAGTAAAGCGGCTGGAATGGCGAACCGGAGCACAAGGAGATGAGAAATGAGGTGCGTTTTAGAAACCTTTCCCGGTCACACGGTGTACCATCTTCTGGGTTTCTCGTGCATGTTTTCGACGTAGGAAGATGCCCTGGAACCTGGAGATTTGGGACCCATGGGATGGGTACCACGCCGTATTACTTTAAAGGGTCTGCGTTAGCTCACCCAACCTCACCAAACCTCTCAGCCCCAAGAGTGTCCACCCTTATGTCTCAATCAGCTGTGGGTCTAGATATGGTCAATCCAGGTGGCATCGCAGCCCCTGAACGAATTTTGTAAGAATTTCTCTCTCTTTCACTGTCTTTGTTTCACGGGTTTTTAAAAGTAATTGATTTTTATAATAGGGTTTAGCTGCTTTGCACTGCTGTGTTTATGCCGCTTTACACCCACTTGACTCACTTACAGAGAGATATCAATACATAGGTTTTAAGATTCTTACTAGTCAGATATATTCCTGGGCGGTGAATAGGGGTTGTTGAGTCCAGTTCACTGAGCAAGGAGTAGGTCTTGTCTATTACATATTGGGTTTATGGAACGGTATCTGAGCTAATTTGAAACCCTTGTTTTATGCATCACCCCACCTCACCTTTCCCGTTAAGCAGCCATAGTGTGTTTTCTAAACGTGCGACTCTGTTCTGTTTTGTAATTCAGTTCAAGGGTAGCGGTTTTTACATTCTCTCTGTAAGTGATATCTTATGATAAGTGTCTTTTTCTGTGTGACTTATTTCACTTAGAATCGTCGTACCTAAATCCACTCATCATGCTGCTCCTAGCCTTATGACGTTGATTTCATGGCTGAGTGATATTCCATTGTACATAAGGACCACAACTTCTTTATCCATTCTTCTCTTTCCTGGGATGTTTAAGGTGTAACGAAGTGGAGGTTCTTGTCAACAGAGCAGCCCTAAACTTTGGGGTGCCTGTGTCTTGCTGATTTTTAGTTTTCCCAATTTATACGCCCATGAGTGGAAGTGCCCTATGCTCTCTAAGCTGAGTTTTTTAGATGTTTCAGGACACACCGTACACTTCTCCAGAGTGGCTGTTGGCAATTTACAGCCCGCCCATCAGCGTAGCAAGGCTCCCATTTCTCCATGGCCTGTCCTGCATTTCTGGTTTTGACACTTTATTCAGCATGGCCCTTTTGACCGATGGGAAGCGAGACTTCTTTGTAGCGCTGATTTGCCTTTCCAGGTTGCTTGGTTGGCCAAAAAGGGCGTATGCGTTTTTTCCTGAATATATTCAGGAAAAAACGCATACGCCCTTTTTGGCCAAGGGCATCATTGTCGAGGTTTTGCCGCTTTTCCTGTGCTTTAAAGGCGATTCGAATCTACCTCCTGAAATCGGTTTCCTGCAATTCTGCCTTGCTTTCAAATCCTCTTCGTAGCCTTCCCTCCATATATTTGTGGACGAGAGTTATCATTTCTAACTCTGCAGGTTTGTGAATTGCAGTGCCCCTGAGCTCCATTTTTCAACTCGCTTTCTTGGGAGCTGGCCGCAAAAGCGCAGGATTGCTTCAGGCCCTATTCTGGCTCCGGGCGGCAGGCTGAGCCTGTGGTTAATTCTGCTTCCTGATGGGAAAATAGAGTGACCTGTGCCTGTCCCAACACCTAGAGCTAGTCTCTCATTGGTTCCCCCTCTTCCCGTTCATCCTCAGGACAAATTGCAACGTGTACGGAACAGGAGGTTAAAGGTGCTGATTCTCCAAGGAGGGAGATTGCTAGTAAAGCGGCTGGAATGGCGAACCGGAGCACAAGGAGATGAGAAATGAGGTGCGTTTTAGAAACCTTTCCCGGTCACACGGTGTAGCATCTTCTGGGTTGCTCGTGCATGTTTTCGACGTAGGAAGATGCCCTGGAACCTGGAGATTTGGGACCCATGGGATGGGTACCACGCCGTATTACTTTAAAGGGTCTGCGTTAGCTCACCCAACCTCACCAAACCTCTCAGCCCCAAGAGTGTCCACCCTTATGTCTCAATCAGCTGTGGGTCTAGATATGGTCAATCCAGGTGGCATCGCAGCCCCTGAACGAATTTTGTAAGAATTTCTCTCTCTTTCACTGTCTTTGTTTCACGGGTTTTTAAAAGTAATTGATTTTTATAATAGGGTTTAGCTGCTTTGCACTGCTGTGTTTATGCCGCTTTACACCCACTTGACTCACTTACAGAGAGATATCAATACATAGGTTTTAAGATTCTTACTAGTCAGATATATTCCTGGGCGGTGAATAGGGGTTGTTGAGTCCAGTTCACTGAGCAAGGAGTAGGTCTTGTCTATTACATATTGGGTTTATGGAACGGTATCTGAGCTAATTTGAAACCCTTGTTTTATGCATCACCCCACCTCACCTTTCCCGTTAAGCAGCCATAGTGTGTTTTCTAAACGTGCGACTCTGTTCTGTTTTGTAATTCAGTTCAAGGGTAGCGGTTTTTACATTCTCTCTGTAAGTGATATCTTATGATAAGTGTCTTTTTCTGTGTGACTTATTTCACTTAGAATCGTCGTACCTAAATCCACTCATCATGCTGCTCCTAGCCTTATGACGTTGATTTCATGGCTGAGTGATATTCCATTGTACATAAGGACCACAACTTCTTTATCCATTCTTCTCTTTCCTGGGATGTTTAAGGTGTAACGAAGTGGAGGTTCTTGTCAACAGAGCAGCCCTAAACTTTGGGGTGCCTGTGTCTTGCTGATTTTTAGTTTTCCCAATTTATACGCCCATGAGTGGAAGTGCCCTATGCTCTCTAAGCTGAGTTTTTTAGATGTTTCAGGACACACCGTACACTTCTCCAGAGTGGCTGTTGGCAATTTACAGCCCGCCCATCAGCGTAGCAAGGCTCCCATTTCTCCATGGCCTGTCCTGCATTTCTGGTTTTGACACTTTATTCAGCATGGCCCTTTTGACCGATGGGAAGCGAGACTTCTTTGTAGCGCTGATTTGCCTTTCCAGGTTGCTTGGTTGGCCAAAAAGGGCGTATGCGTTTTTTCCTGAATATATTCAGGAAAAAACGCATACGCCCTTTTTGGCCAAGGGCATCATTGTCGAGGTTTTGCCGCTTTTCCTGTGCTTTAAAGGCGATTCGAATCTACCTCCTGAAATCGGTTTCCTGCAATTCTGCCTTGCTTTCAAATCCTCTTCGTAGCCTTCCCTCCATATATTTGTGGACGAGAGTTATCATTTCTAACTCTGCAGGTTTGTGAATTGCAGTGCCCCTGAGCTCCATTTTTCAACTCGCTTTCTTGGGAGCTGGCCGCAAAAGCGCAGGATTGCTTCAGGCCCTATTCTGGCTCCGGGCGGCAGGCTGAGCCTGTGGTTAATTCTGCTTCCTGATGGGAAAATAGAGTGACCTGTGCCTGTCCCAACACCTAGAGCTAGTCTCTCATTGGTTCCCCCTCTTCCCGTTCATCCTCAGGACAAATTGCAACGTGTTCGGAACAGGAGGTTAAAGGTGCTGATTCTCCAAGGAGGGAGATTGCTAGTAAAGCGGCTGGAATGGCGAACCGGAGCACAAGGAGATGAGAAATGAGGTGCGTTTTAGAAACCTTTCCCGGTCACACGGTGTACCATCTTCTGGGTTGCTCGTGCATGTTTTCGACGTAGGAAGATGCCCTGGAACCTGGAGATTTGGGACCCATGGGATGGGTACCACGCCGTATTACTTTAAAGGGTCTGCGTTAGCTCACCCAACCTCACCAAACCTCTCAGCCCCAAGAGTGTCCACCCTTATGTCTCAATCAGCTGTGGGTCTAGATATGGTCAATCCAGGTGGCATCGCAGCCCCTGAACGAATTTTGTAAGAATTTCTCTCTCTTTCACTGTCTTTGTTTCACGGGTTTTTAAAAGTAATTGATTTTTATAATAGGGTTTAGCTGCTTTGCACTGCTGTGTTTATGCCGCTTTACACCCACTTGACTCACTTACAGAGAGATATCACTACATAGGTTTTAAGATTCTTACTAGTCAGATATATTCTTGGGCGGTGAATAGGGGTTGTTGAGTCCAGTTCACTGAGCAAGGAGTAGGTCTTGTCTATTACATATTGGGTTTATGGAACGGTATCTGAGCTAATTTGAAACCCTTGTTTTATGCATCACCCCACCTCACCTTTCCCGTTAAGCAGCCATAGTGTGTTTTCTAAACGTGCGACTCTGTTCTGTTTTGTAATTCAGTTCAAGGGTAGCGGTTTTTACATTCCCTCTGTAAGTGATATCTTATGATAAGTGTCTTTTTCTGTGTGACTTATTTCACTTAGAATCGTCGTACCTAAATCCACTCATCATGCTGCTCCTAGCCTTATGACGTTGATTTCATGGCTGAGTGATATTCCATTGTACATAAGGACCACAACTTCTTTATCCATTCTTCTCTTTCCTGGGATGTTTAAGGTGTAACGAAGTGGAGGTTCTTGTCAACAGAGCAGCCCTAAACTTTGGGGTGCCTGTGTCTTGCTGATTTTTAGTTTTCCCAATTTATACGCCCATGAGTGGAAGTGCCCTATGCTCTCTAAGCTGAGTTTTTTAGATGTTTCAGGACACACCGTACACTTCTCCAGAGTGGCTGTTGGCAATTTACAGCCCGCCCATCAGCGTAGCAAGGCTCCCATTTCTCCATGGCCTGTCCTGCATTTCTGGTTTTGACACTTTATTCAGCATGGCCCTTTTGACCGATGGGAAGCGAGACTTCTTTGTAGCGCTGATTTGCCTTTCCAGGTTGCTTGGTTGGCCAAAAAGGGCGTATGCGTTTTTTCCTGAATATATTCAGGAAAAAACGCATACGCCCTTTTTGGCCAAGGGCATCATTGTCGAGGTTTTGCCGCTTTTCCTGTGCTTTAAAGGCGATTCGAATCTACCTCCTGAAATCGGTTTCCTGCAATTCTGCCTTGCTTTCAAATCCTCTTCGTAGCCTTCCCTCCATATATTTGTGGACGAGAGTTATCATTTCTAACTCTGCAGGTTTGTGAATTGCAGTGCCCCTGAGCTCCATTTTTCAACTCGCTTTCTTGGGAGCTGGCCGCAAAAGCGCAGGATTGCTTCAGGCCCTATTCTGGCTCCGGGCGGCAGGCTGAGCCTGTGGTTAATTCTGCTTCCTGATGGGAAAATAGAGTGACCTGTGCCTGTCCCAACACCTAGAGCTAGTCTCTCATTGGTTCCCCCTCTTCCCGTTCATCCTCAGGACAAATTGCAACGTGTACGGAACAGGAGGTTAAAGGTGCTGATTCTCCAAGGAGGGAGATTGCTAGTAAAGCGGCTGGAATGGCGAACCGGAGCACAAGGAGATGAGAAATGAGGTGCGTTTTAGAAACCTTTCCCGGTCACACGGTGTACCATCTTCTGGGTTTCTCGTGCATGTTTTCGACGTAGGAAGATGCCCTTGAACCTGGAGATTTGGGACCCATGGGATGGGTACCACGCCGTATTACTTTAAAGGGTCTGCGTTAGCTCACCCAACCTCACCAAACCTCTCAGCCCCAAGAGTGTCCACCCTTATGTCTCAATCAGCTGTGGGTCTAGATATGGTCAATCCAGGTGGCATCGCAGCCCCTGAACGAATTTTGTAAGAATTTCTCTCTCTTTCACTGTCTTTGTTTCACGGGTTTTTAAAAGTAATTGATTTTTATAATAGGGTTTAGCTGCTTTGCACTGCTGTGTTTATGCCGCTTTACACCCACTTGACTCACTTACAGAGAGATATCAATACATAGGTTTTAAGATTCTTACTAGTCAGATATATTCCTGGGCGGTGAATAGGGGTTGTTGAGTCCAGTTCACTGAGCAAGGAGTAGGTCTTGTCTATTACATATTGGGTTTATGGAACGGTATCTGAGCTAATTTGAAACCCTTGTTTTATGCATCACCCCACCTCACCTTTCCCGTTAAGCAGCCATAGTGTGTTTTCTAAACGTGCGACTCTGTTCTGTTTTGTAATTCAGTTCAAGGGTAGCGGTTTTTACATTCTCTCTGTAAGTGATATCTTATGATAAGTGTCTTTTTCTGTGTGACTTATTTCACTTAGAATCGTCGTACCTAAATCCACTCATCATGCTGCTCCTAGCCTTATGACGTTGATTTCATGGCTGAGTGATATTCCATTGTACATAAGGACCACAACTTCTTTATCCATTCTTCTCTTTCCTGGGATGTTTAAGGTGTAACGAAGTGGAGGTTCTTGTCAACAGAGCAGCCCTAAACTTTGGGGTGCCTGTGTCTTGCTGATTTTTAGTTTTCCCAATTTATACGCCCATGAGTGGAAGTGCCCTATGCTCTCTAAGCTGAGTTTTTTAGATGTTTCAGGACACACCGTACACTTCTCCAGAGTGGCTGTTGGCAATTTACAGCCCGCCCATCAGCGTAGCAAGGCTCCCATTTCTCCATGGCCTGTCCTGCATTTCTGGTTTTGACACTTTATTCAGCATGGCCCTTTTGACCGATGGGAAGCGAGACTTCTTTGTAGCGCTGATTTGCCTTTCCAGGTTGCTTGGTTGGCCAAAAAGGGCGTATGCGTTTTTTCCTGAATATATTCAGGAAAAAACGCATACGCCCTTTTTGGCCAAGGGCATCATTGTCGAGGTTTTGCCGCTTTTCCTGTGCTTTAAAGGCGATTCGAATCTACCTCCTGAAATCGGTTTCCTGCAATTCTGCCTTGCTTTCAAATCCTCTTCGTAGCCTTCCCTCCATATATTTGTGGACGAGAGTTATCATTTCTAACTCTGCAGGTTTGTGAATTGCAGTGCCCCTGAGCTCCATTTTTCAACTCGCTTTCTTGGGAGCTGGCCGCAAAAGCGCAGGATTGCTTCAGGCCCTATTCTGGCTCCGGGCGGCAGGCTGAGCCTGTGGTTAATTCTTCTTCCTGATGGGAAAATAGAGTGACCTGTGCCTGTCCCAACACCTAGAGCTAGTCTCTCATTGGTTCCCCCTCTTCCCGTTCATCCTCAGGACAAATTGCAATGTGTACGGAACAGGAGGTTAAAGGTGCTGATTCTCCAAGGAGGGCGATTGCTAGTAAAGCGGCTGGAATGGCGAACCGGAGCACAAGGAGATGAGAAATGAGGTGCGTTTTAGAAACCTTTCCCGGTCACACGGTGTACCATCTTCTGGGTTTCTCGTGCATGTTTTCGACGTAGGAAGATGCCCTGGAACCTGGAGATTTGGGACCCATGGGATGGGTACCACGCCGTATTACTTTAAAGGGTCTGCGTTAGCTCACCCAACCTCACCAAACCTCTCAGCCCCAAGAGTGTCCACCCTTATGTCTCAATCAGCTGTGGGTCTAGATATGGTCAATCCAGGTGGCATCGCAGCCCCTGAACGAATTTTGTAAGAATTTCTCTCTCTTTCACTGTCTTTGTTTCACGGGTTTTTAAAAGTAATTGATTTTTATAATAGGGTTTAGCTGCTTTGCACTGCTGTGTTTATGCCGCTTTACACCCACTTGACTCACTTACAGAGAGATATCAATACATAGGTTTTAAGATTCTTACTAGTCAGATATATTCTTGGGCGGTGAATAGGGGTTGTTGAGTCCAGTTCACTGAGCAAGGAGTAGGTCTTGTCTATTACATATTGGGTTTATGGAACGGTATCTGAGCTAATTTGAAACCCTTGTTTTATGCATCACCCCACCTCACCTTTCCCGTTAAGCAGCCATAGTGTGTTTTCTAAACGTGCGACTCTGTTCTGTTTTGTAATTCAGTTCAAGGGTAGCAGTTTTTACATTCTCTCTGTAAGTGATATCTTATGATAAGTGTCTTTTTCTGTGTGACTTATTTCACTTAGAATCGTCGTACCTAAATCCACTCATCATGCTGCTCCTAGCCTTATGACGTTGATTTCATGGCTGAGTGATATTCCATTGTACATAAGGACCACAACTTCTTTATCCATTCTTCTCTTTCCTGGGATGTTTAAGGTGTAACGAAGTGGAGGTTCTTGTCAACAGAGCAGCCCTAAACTTTGGGGTGCCTGTGTCTTGCTGATTTTTAGTTTTCCCAATTTATACGCCCATGAGTGGAAGTGCCCTATGCTCTCTAAGCTGAGTTTTTTAGATGTTTCAGGACACACCGTACACTTCTCCAGAGTGGCTGTTGGCAATTTACAGCCCGCCCATCAGCGTAGCAAGGCTCCCATTTCTCCATGGCCTGTCCTGCATTTCTGGTTTTGACACTTTATTCAGCATGGCCCTTTTGACCGATGGGAAGCGAGACTTCTTTGTAGCGCTGATTTGCCTTTCCAGGTTGCTTGGTTGGCCAAAAAGGGCGTATGCGTTTTTTCCTGAATATATTCAGGAAAAAACGCATACGCCCTTTTTGGCCAAGGGCATCATTGTCGAGGTTTTGCCGCTTTTCCTGTGCTTTAAAGGCGATTCGAATCTACCTCCTGAAATCGGTTTCCTGCAATTCTGCCTTGCTTTCAAATCCTCTTCGTAGCCTTCCCTCCATATATTTGTGGACGAGAGTTATCATTTCTAACTCTGCAGGTTTGTGAATTGCAGTGCCCCTGAGCTCCATTTTTCAACTCGCTTTCTTGGGAGCTGGCCGCAAAAGCGCAGGATTGCTTCAGGCCCTATTCTGGCTCCGGGCGGCAGGCTGAGCCTGTGGTTAATTCTTCTTCCTGATGGGAAAATAGAGTGACCTGTGCCTGTCCCAACACCTAGAGCTAGTCTCTCATTGGTTCCCCCTCTTCCCGTTCATCCTCAGGACAAATTGCAACGTGTACGGAACAGGAGGTTAAAGGTGCTGATTCTCCAAGGAGGGCGATTGCTAGTAAAGCGGCTGGAATGGCGAACCGGAGCACAAGGAGATGAGAAATGAGGTGCGTTTTAGAAACCTTTCCCGGTCACACGGTGTACCATCTTCTGGGTTGCTCGTGCATGTTTTCGACGTAGGAAGATGCCCTGGAACCTGGAGATTTGGGACCCATGGGATGGGTACCACGCCGTATTACTTTAAAGGGTCTGCGTTAGCTCACCCAACCTCACCAAACCTCTCAGCCCCAAGAGTGTCCACCCTTATGTCTCAATCAGCTGTGGGTCTAGATATGGTCAATCCAGGTGGCATCGCAGCCCCTGAACGAATTTTGTAAGAATTTCTCTCTCTTTCACTGTCTTTGTTTCACGGGTTTTTAAAAGTAATTGATTTTTATAATAGGGTTTAGCTGCTTTGCACTGCTGTGTTTATGCCGCTTTACACCCACTTGACTCACTTACAGAGAGATATCAATACATAGGTTTTAAGATTCTTACTAGTCAGATATATTCTTGGGCGGTGAATAGGGGTTGTTGAGTCCAGTTCACTGAGCAAGGAGTAGGTCTTGTCTATTACATATTGGGTTTATGGAACGGTATCTGAGCTAATTTGAAACCCTTGTTTTATGCATCACCCCACCTCACCTTTCCCGTTAAGCAGCCATAGTGTGTTTTCTAAACGTGCGACTCTGTTCTGTTTTGTAATTCAGTTCAAGGGTAGCGGTTTTTACATTCCCTCTGTAAGTGATATCTTATGATAAGTGTCTTTTTCTGTGTGACTTATTTCACTTAGAATCGTCGTACCTAAATCCACTCATCATGCTGCTCCTAGCCTTATGACGTTGATTTCATGGCTGAGTGATATTCCATTGTACATAAGGACCACAACTTCTTTATCCATTCTTCTCTTTCCTGGGATGTTTAAGGTGTAACGAAGTGGAGGTTCTTGTCAACAGAGCAGCCCTAAACTTTGGGGTGCCTGTGTCTTGCTGATTTTTAGTTTTCCCAATTTATACGCCCATGAGTGGAAGTGCCCTATGCTCTCTAAGCTGAGTTTTTTAGATGTTTCAGGACACACCGTACACTTCTCCAGAGTGGCTGTTGGCAATTTACAGCCCGCCCATCAGCGTAGCAAGGCTCCCATTTCTCCATGGCCTGTCCTGCATTTCTGGTTTTGACACTTTATTCAGCATGGCCCTTTTGACCGATGGGAAGCGAGACTTCTTTGTAGCGCTGATTTGCCTTTCCAGGTTGCTTGGTTGGCCAAAAAGGGCGTATGCGTTTTTTCCTGAATATATTCAGGAAAAAACGCATACGCCCTTTTTGGCCAAGGGCATCATTGTCGAGGTTTTGCCGCTTTTCCTGTGCTTTAAAGGCGATTCGAATCTACCTCCTGAAATCGGTTTCCTGCAATTCTGCCTTGCTTTCAAATCCTCTTCGTAGCCTTCCCTCCATATATTTGTGGACGAGAGTTATCATTTCTAACTCTGCAGGTTTGTGAATTGCAGTGCCCCTGAGCTCCATTTTTCAACTCGCTTTCTTGGGAGCTGGCCGCAAAAGCGCAGGATTGCTTCAGGCCCTATTCTGGCTCCGGGCGGCAGGCTGAGCCTGTGGTTAATTCTTCTTCCTGATGGGAAAATAGAGTGACCTGTGCCTGTCCCAACACCTAGAGCTAGTCTCTCATTGGTTCCCCCTCTTCCCGTTCATCCTCAGGACAAATTGCAACGTGTACGGAACAGGAGGTTAAAGGTGCTGATTCTCCAAGGAGGGCGATTGCTAGTAAAGCGGCTGGAATGGCGAACCGGAGCACAAGGAGATGAGAAATGAGGTGCGTTTTAGAAACCTTTCCCGGTCACACGGTGTACCATCTTCTGGGTTGCTCGTGCATGTTTTCGACGTAGGAAGATGCCCTGGAACCTGGAGATTTGGGACCCATGGGATGGGTACCACGCCGTATTACTTTAAAGGGTCTGCGTTAGCTCACCCAACCTCACCAAACCTCTCAGCCCCAAGAGTGTCCACCCTTATGTCTCAATCAGCTGTGGGTCTAGATATGGTCAATCCAGGTGGCATCGCAGCCCCTGAACGAATTTTGTAAGAATTTCTCTCTCTTTCACTGTCTTTGTTTCACGGGTTTTTAAAAGTAATTGATTTTTATAATAGGGTTTAGCTGCTTTGCACTGCTGTGTTTATGCCGCTTTACACCCACTTGACTCACTTACAGAGAGATATCAATACATAGGTTTTAAGATTCTTACTAGTCAGATATATTCTTGGGCGGTGAATAGGGGTTGTTGAGTCCAGTTCACTGAGCAAGGAGTAGGTCTTGTCTATTACATATTGGGTTTATGGAACGGTATCTGAGCTAATTTGAAACCCTTGTTTTATGCATCACCCCACCTCACCTTTCCCGTTAAGCAGCCATAGTGTGTTTTCTAAACGTGCGACTCTGTTCTGTTTTGTAATTCAGTTCAAGGGTAGCGGTTTTTACATTCCCTCTGTAAGTGATATCTTATGATAAGTGTCTTTTTCTGTGTGACTTATTTCACTTAGAATCGTCGTACCTAAATCCACTCATCATGCTGCTCCTAGCCTTATGACGTTGATTTCATGGCTGAGTGATATTCCATTGTACATAAGGACCACAACTTCTTTATCCATTCTTCTCTTTCCTGGGATGTTTAAGGTGTAACGAAGTGGAGGTTCTTGTCAACAGAGCAGCCCTAAACTTTGGGGTGCCTGTGTCTTGCTGATTTTTAGTTTTCCCAATTTATACGCCCATGAGTGGAAGTGCCCTATGCTCTCTAAGCTGAGTTTTTTAGATGTTTCAGGACACACCGTACACTTCTCCAGAGTGGCTGTTGGCAATTTACAGCCCGCCCATCAGCGTAGCAAGGCTCCCATTTCTCCATGGCCTGTCCTGCATTTCTGGTTTTGACACTTTATTCAGCATGGCCCTTTTGACCGATGGGAAGCGAGACTTCTTTGTAGCGCTGATTTGCCTTTCCAGGTTGCTTGGTTGGCCAAAAAGGGCGTATGCGTTTTTTCCTGAATATATTCAGGAAAAAACGCATACGCCCTTTTTGGCCAAGGGCATCATTGTCGAGGTTTTGCCGCTTTTCCTGTGCTTTAAAGGCGATTCGAATCTACCTCCTGAAATCGGTTTCCTGCAATTCTGCCTTGCTTTCAAATCCTCTTCGTAGCCTTCCCTCCATATATTTGTGGACGAGAGTTATCATTTCTAACTCTGCAGGTTTGTGAATTGCAGTGCCCCTGAGCTCCATTTTTCAACTCGCTTTCTTGGGAGCTGGCCGCAAAAGCGCAGGATTGCTTCAGGCCCTATTCTGGCTCCGGGCGGCAGGCTGAGCCTGTGGTTAATTCTTCTTCCTGATGGGAAAATAGAGTGACCTGTGCCTGTCCCAACACCTAGAGCTAGTCTCTCATTGGTTCCCCCTCTTCCCGTTCATCCTCAGGACAAATTGCAACGTGTACGGAACAGGAGGTTAAAGGTGCTGATTCTCCAAGGAGGGCGATTGCTAGTAAAGCGGCTGGAATGGCGAACCGGAGCACAAGGAGATGAGAAATGAGGTGCGTTTTAGAAACCTTTCCCGGTCACACGGTGTACCATCTTCTGGGTTGCTCGTGCATGTTTTCGACGTAGGAAGATGCCCTGGAACCTGGAGATTTGGGACCCATGGGATGGGTACCACGCCGTATTACTTTAAAGGGTCTGCGTTAGCTCACCCAACCTCACCAAACCTCTCAGCCCCAAGAGTGTCCACCCTTATGTCTCAATCAGCTGTGGGTCTAGATATGGTCAATCCAGGTGGCATCGCAGCCCCTGAACGAATTTTGTAAGAATTTCTCTCTCTTTCACTGTCTTTGTTTCACGGGTTTTTAAAAGTAATTGATTTTTATAATAGGGTTTAGCTGCTTTGCACTGCTGTGTTTATGCCGCTTTACACCCACTTGACTCACTTACAGAGAGATATCACTACATAGGTTTTAAGATTCTTACTAGTCAGATATATTCTTGGGCGGTGAATAGGGGTTGTTGAGTCCAGTTCACTGAGCAAGGAGTAGGTCTTGTCTATTACATATTGGGTTTATGGAACGGTATCTGAGCTAATTTGAAACCCTTGTTTTATGCATCACCCCACCTCACCTTTCCCGTTAAGCAGCCATAGTGTGTTTTCTAAACGTGCGACTCTGTTCTGTTTTGTAATTCAGTTCAAGGGTAGCGGTTTTTACATTCTCTCTGTAAGTGATATCTTATGATAAGTGTCTTTTTCTGTGTGACTTATTTCACTTAGAATCGTCGTACCTAAATCCACTCATCATGCTGCTCCTAGCCTTATGACGTTGATTTCATGGCTGAGTGATATTCCATTGTACATAAGGACCACAACTTCTTTATCCATTCTTCTCTTTCCTGGGATGTTTAAGGTGTAACGAAGTGGAGGTTCTTGTCAACAGAGCAGCCCTAAACTTTGGGGTGCCTGTGTCTTGCTGATTTTTAGTTTTCCCAATTTATACGCCCATGAGTGGAAGTGCCCTATGCTCTCTAAGCTGAGTTTTTTAGATGTTTCAGGACACACCGTACACTTCTCCAGAGTGGCTGTTGGCAATTTACAGCCCGCCCATCAGCGTAGCAAGGCTCCCATTTCTCCATGGCCTGTCCTGCATTTCTGGTTTTGACACTTTATTCAGCATGGCCCTTTTGACCGATGGGAAGCGAGACTTCTTTGTAGCGCTGATTTGCCTTTCCAGGTTGCTTGGTTGGCCAAAAAGGGCGTATGCGTTTTTTCCTGAATATATTCAGGAAAAAACGCATACGCCCTTTTTGGCCAAGGGCATCATTGTCGAGGTTTTGCCGCTTTTCCTGTGCTTTAAAGGCGATTCGAATCTACCTCCTGAAATCGGTTTCCTGCAATTCTGCCTTGCTTTCAAATCCTCTTCGTAGCCTTCCCTCCATATATTTGTGGACGAGAGTTATCATTTCTAACTCTGCAGGTTTGTGAATTGCAGTGCCCCTGAGCTCCATTTTTCAACTCGCTTTCTTGGGAGCTGGCCGCAAAAGCGCAGGATTGCTTCAGGCCCTATTCTGGCTCCGGGCGGCAGGCTGAGCCTGTGGTTAATTCTGCTTCCTGATGGGAAAATAGAGTGACCTGTGCCTGTCCCAACACCTAGAGCTAGTCTCTCATTGGTTCCCCCTCTTCCCGTTCATCCTCAGGACAAATTGCAACGTGTACGGAACAGGAGGTTAAAGGTGCTGATTCTCCAAGGAGGGAGATTGCTAGTAAAGCGGCTGGAATGGCGAACCGGAGCACAAGGAGATGAGAAATGAGGTGCGTTTTAGAAACCTTTCCCGGTCACACGGTGTACCATCTTCTGGGTTTCTCGTGCATGTTTTCGACGTAGGAAGATGCCCTTGAACCTGGAGATTTGGGACCCATGGGATGGGTACCACGCCGTATTACTTTAAAGGGTCTGCGTTAGCTCACCCAACCTCACCAAACCTCTCAGCCCCAAGAGTGTCCACCCTTATGTCTCAATCAGCTGTGGGTCTAGATATGGTCAATCCAGGTGGCATCGCAGCCCCTGAACGAATTTTGTAAGAATTTCTCTCTCTTTCACTGTCTTTGTTTCACGGGTTTTTAAAAGTAATTGATTTTTATAATAGGGTTTAGCTGCTTTGCACTGCTGTGTTTATGCCGCTTTACACCCACTTGACTCACTTACAGAGAGATATCAATACATAGGTTTTAAGATTCTTACTAGTCAGATATATTCCTGGGCGGTGAATAGGGGTTGTTGAGTCCAGTTCACTGAGCAAGGAGTAGGTCTTGTCTATTACATATTGGGTTTATGGAACGGTATCTGAGCTAATTTGAAACCCTTGTTTTATGCATCACCCCACCTCACCTTTCCCGTTAAGCAGCCATAGTGTGTTTTCTAAACGTGCGACTCTGTTCTGTTTTGTAATTCAGTTCAAGGGTAGCGGTTTTTACATTCTCTCTGTAAGTGATATCTTATGATAAGTGTCTTTTTCTGTGTGACTTATTTCACTTAGAATCGTCGTACCTAAATCCACTCATCATGCTGCTCCTAGCCTTATGACGTTGATTTCATGGCTGAGTGATATTCCATTGTACATAAGGACCACAACTTCTTTATCCATTCTTCTCTTTCCTGGGATGTTTAAGGTGTAACGAAGTGGAGGTTCTTGTCAACAGAGCAGCCCTAAACTTTGGGGTGCCTGTGTCTTGCTGATTTTTAGTTTTCCCAATTTATACGCCCATGAGTGGAAGTGCCCTATGCTCTCTAAGCTGAGTTTTTTAGATGTTTCAGGACACACCGTACACTTCTCCAGAGTGGCTGTTGGCAATTTACAGCCCGCCCATCAGCGTAGCAAGGCTCCCATTTCTCCATGGCCTGTCCTGCATTTCTGGTTTTGACACTTTATTCAGCATGGCCCTTTTGACCGATGGGAAGCGAGACTTCTTTGTAGCGCTGATTTGCCTTTCCAGGTTGCTTGGTTGGCCAAAAAGGGCGTATGCGTTTTTTCCTGAATATATTCAGGAAAAAACGCATACGCCCTTTTTGGCCAAGGGCATCATTGTCGAGGTTTTGCCGCTTTTCCTGTGCTTTAAAGGCGATTCGAATCTACCTCCTGAAATCGGTTTCCTGCAATTCTGCCTTGCTTTCAAATCCTCTTCGTAGCCTTCCCTCCATATATTTGTGGACGAGAGTTATCATTTCTAACTCTGCAGGTTTGTGAATTGCAGTGCCCCTGAGCTCCATTTTTCAACTCGCTTTCTTGGGAGCTGGCCGCAAAAGCGCAGGATTGCTTCAGGCCCTATTCTGGCTCCGGGCGGCAGGCTGAGCCTGTGGTTAATTCTTCTTCCTGATGGGAAAATAGAGTGACCTGTGCCTGTCCCAACACCTAGAGCTAGTCTCTCATTGGTTCCCCCTCTTCCCGTTCATCCTCAGGACAAATTGCAATGTGTACGGAACAGGAGGTTAAAGGTGCTGATTCTCCAAGGAGGGCGATTGCTAGTAAAGCGGCTGGAATGGCGAACCGGAGCACAAGGAGATGAGAAATGAGGTGCGTTTTAGAAACCTTTCCCGGTCACACGGTGTACCATCTTCTGGGTTTCTCGTGCATGTTTTCGACGTAGGAAGATGCCCTGGAACCTGGAGATTTGGGACCCATGGGATGGGTACCACGCCGTATTACTTTAAAGGGTCTGCGTTAGCTCACCCAACCTCACCAAACCTCTCAGCCCCAAGAGTGTCCACCCTTATGTCTCAATCAGCTGTGGGTCTAGATATGGTCAATCCAGGTGGCATCGCAGCCCCTGAACGAATTTTGTAAGAATTTCTCTCTCTTTCACTGTCTTTGTTTCACGGGTTTTTAAAAGTAATTGATTTTTATAATAGGGTTTAGCTGCTTTGCACTGCTGTGTTTATGCCGCTTTACACCCACTTGACTCACTTACAGAGAGATATC